>NC_053130.1:7390675-7690675 GCF_010015445.1 Perca fluviatilis | reverse complement strand
TTATGTGCCGAAGCAAGGGGCAGCGAGGCAATGCTAAGAACTTAAAGTGATGGTTTGGTATTTGCACCCTTACCATGATCTCGAAGCCAAACACCCCCGAAGCTTTTTCACTTCTGTCGAACATTGGGTTAGCAGGTTTAGGTTATGGCGTTATCAGCTGAATATATAGAGGGGCTAAGGACCCATGTTAGGTCTCTCAGTAGTTACCCCACTAATAATGCCTGAAATGATATAAGCGTCCAAACGTTACAGTATACAAATAGGTTATGCTCTCATAAAACGATGGATTGGAAGTTTGTGTACACCAGAAGTTTATGAACACTTGCCTGCTGGCTTCTGCTCTTCGCTGCTGCTGCTGCTACCTGCAGTAGCTTAGGCGTCGTTATTAAACATCGAAAGAGATGCAACAAAAATACTTATTAATTTAATGATTAAATAAGGTAATGTCTCCAAACTTACCTCAATTATTAATTGTCTCCTGCTAGTTATACTACAGCACTTACTTTAAAAAAAAAAGTTAAATTAAAAAATATTTTTGTTGCATCTCTTTTCGGTGTTGTAATTTGTAGACGGCCCTAAGCACTCGTCTCACAGCAGCAACAACAACAGCAGAGAGCAGAAGCCAGCAGGCAAGTGTTATTTACATAAACTTCTGGTGTACTTACAAACTTTCCAATCCATCGTTTTATGAGTGCATAACCTATTTGTACTACTTGTAGACGTTTGGTATCATTTCGGGCATTATTAGTGGGGTAACTTACGAGATACATCACTGGATCCATTAGCCCCTGCGCTAAGCTATTCAGCTGATAACGCTACTCTACGCTAACTCTCCCAATGTTCGACCCAGGTGAAAAAAGCTTCTGGGGGGGTGTTTGGCTCGATGTCATGGTGCAAAGGACCCTAGGGTGAATTACTCCGAACCATCACTTTAAAGAGGAATTCATTTTTGTCCTCCTCTTTAAAGACTGAAGAGTTTCATGTTTTGTTTTTTTAAAGCTTGTATGCATTCTCAACTTTCTTGCTGGTGCTAAATGAGGATGAAACCGTTCCACCAACTTTCACCCCAGAAAACACGAGTCCTTCACTTTTTAAACCTTGATTATTTTTTTTTTTTCTGGGAAGGTGGGGGACAATTTCTTTTTAGATAAAAAGAAAAAAAAAAGAATATATATATATATATATATATATATATATATATATATATATATATATATATATATAAATATATATATATATATATATCTCAAAAACATTGATGAAACTTCTTTCTTCTTTCTTTAAAATTGGAATGGAAAATGGAATGGAAGTAATAATAATTTGGAAGATGATAGCTATACTTTGGGTGCTTAGAGTACATCACAGCAATGCTGAGAACTCCTTTTTGTGCGTAATTACTTACCACTGCAAATTGTGCATCTCCATTGGAGCAGTTTGGGTAAAGAAAATAATCACATCGACTGGACCATAATAGACGGTCAGTTTGGTGTCTCAGCAGGTGGCCCACTATTGGGAGAGGTTGGTAAAGCCCAGTTTAATAGCGGCCCAAATGTCCACCTTGGACACCTTGATTCTAAATAAAAAGGTCGTTTTTTTGATACAGTAAGCTTTATAGTTTTGTCAGTGTGAGCAGTAATACACCAAAATACACCGAGATAATTTGGGGGAATGCTGTCTAGCATGCGTTTACGATTAATTAAGCAGATCATTTTTGCTGTTACTTTGGTGTAGGGTTTTCAATAAGTATATGGTATGACAGATCATTTAATTCATAGATTCATGCAATGTGACTTTAAACTCTTTAACTTCCATGGCTATTTTCATCACAGACCTTATTTTGTATCAGTCAGACTTATAGATTTTGATCAAAATCCTCTAATTTTCAAGACGAGGCTTCTCCCTGTCAAGACAGGTTTATAAAAAAGATGTGGAGTCATTTCTCTCTCATACAGTTTTAATGCTGCCTTCACTGTGGCATTTGTGCCTGTTTGCTCTTTGCTAACTGGCTAGCTGTCAGCCTGTGCTCCAGAGTAAAGCAATGCAAAATATAAAGTGATGGCTGTCATGGCTAAACTGAAAATGAAACACAGGCATGACTTGTTAGAGTATCATTATATGAAAAAAACGGCGGACAATGTTACCAAACCACTACCTATTTCCGTCTCACAGCTGGCACGGCGTTTACATTAACATATGTCATGAAGAGCACTTGAAACTGAAACATTGCACCTTAGGGAGTGTGGTTGCCACAATGAGAGCCTGCAGTCTAATGTTGTAAACATTCAGCTGAGACAGCAGCTCTGAAGTTGAAAGATGATTCTGTTTTTGAACACACTGATCCACAAACCCCCAAACAGTAAGGGAATATTCGACGTGAGCTGGGCCACCCGCAGGATGCACACACACACACACACACACACACACACACACGCACACACAACCCTGTACTTGTACGGACACTCGCACATATTGAAAACAACAGAAACACAAGCTAAAAATCAATTCAAACTTTTGCAAGAGCCTGCAAAACAAATGTTGAGGAAACGGCAGAATGAGAGAGATCTTTTCTCTTCTTTGCCTTCCTGATGTCACTGCGAAGTTATAAAGTATTAACACCTCTAACTGCAGTCACTCAGGCGAGGCTGCATACTGCACTATTCTAGACGACTGCTTGTGTGTCTGTTGGTGTGTGCGTAAGTCTGATTCAGTCATGACTAAGGATATTTAAGCCACAGTTTGGCTGTTACCATCTTATGTTACGGATGATAGGACATGAGTGAAAGAAGCACACACTGCTTACTTACAAAAATATGCTGGACTGACCTGAGTGTTATTTACATTCTGATGCTGTAAATGGTTTGGTTTTCAACCTAATAGCCTCTGTAAACGTACTGAAACAGGCATATATTAGGTTTAAGAACAGGTTCAGTGTCGATCTTTGTAATCTATCAAACTGGAAAATGTTGGTCCCTGATTAGATTCCAATTAACGGATTAGCTACATGCTTTGTTCCCTTTTTTATGTTCTGGGTAAAAATGACATTTCGATACATTGGTTCAGTTTTACTTTCTTGGCATTAAAGCCTCTAGCCAAGAAGGAAAAAGAATAATGTGAAAGGCAATATCTTGCTTGGTGGCTTGTAAAAAGAAACAAAACATTTCTGCAACTTGAGTTTCACTGAAAAAATTATAATTTCATCATAAATTTGAGAAAACTGTTGCACACAAAATGAGTGATGGCAAAACAACACAAAGGTTGTTATTGGTTACAAAAGGCACAGAGGCTTTCCGTTGGAAAATGCAAGACAAACACAATGATCTTTTTTGACAAAGGTTTATTCATTGTTGTAGAAGACATTTGGATGAAAGCTTCCAGATGTAGTTTGATTTGATAAAAAAAAACATAACGAAGAAACCGACAAGAATCTTGTAGCAATGTGATAGCTTCTCAGCAGATAGATTTCTCAGCGGCATCTTTGCATTTTATTGCCGTCATGATCTTCCACCAACATACTGCCAATTCACTTTAAACAAAAAACACACACTATCTCTGTCTTCATTCTCATGTTTTGGTTATGTGTGGCGAGGCTGCCGGAGTGATTACACAGGGATTATGGACTGGGCTTTTAAGGGCAAGGTTATTTGTTTTAGCTTGAGCCTGAAGGATACCAGGGGCTTTAAGGGGATGAAAAGAATGGGGCATATGTTTTTTTTAATTTTTTTTTATTCCTTTAATAAGGAATAAATAAGGTCTTATGCTCCCCTCTTTTCTTTCATTCCTTCCTTTCTTCCTTCTGTTATATTTCACATTTGACCACTCTTACCATTTCTATGTATTAACCCTCTCTCCTCTCGTTTCTTTTTCCCTCTCCCAGCCCCCTTGTCCCCGCTGTGTTCACTTAATGGAGAGCTGCAGTGACCAATCAGTGGCCTGGGATTATCACACAGTCTGCAATAATTGAATTTGGGCTGGTCGGCACGGTAACTGAGCTGGGGAAATTGAGGGAGATGGGACCGTCTTAGAGGGACCGAGAAGTGGAGAAGGATGCAGTGTCCTAGACAGAGAAACGTAGGAAGATAGAGGAATAGGGAACGCTACAAAAATTAGACACGAATCAGTGACAGAGAGAACGAGGGGAGGAAAGAGATCCATCCCTCTGTCCATCCTTCCATTTTCTATATCTGTTTATTTCTATTCAGGTTCATAGCGATGCTGAAGAAATAGTCTGAGCAGATACAAGCGAGGATGGAGAGATGGAAATTAAGCTTTGTTCTTTAGGGTTATTGAGAGGGAAAGCAAATCACAGAGTGACACAGTGTGACAGAGAGAAGAAGAGATTGAGAGATTTAGTGAGGCAAAGATAGAAAAATAAAGAGATCTAGAGATGGAGAGCTGTGGAGAGAGCGAGAGAGAACAGAGAGCGGCCTTGTGTATGAGTTAGCAGTGAGGAGCAGAGCTGCATAGCAATCACTTGTTTGCTATGCTTTAATCAGCCAGACAATGCTAAACATTAGCTCGCCTCCTACATTCTAGACTCATTTAATCAGAGTTGTAACTCTGTGCATTAGCCTCCTCTTTATACATCAGTGTGTGCAGCAGTGCAATGGCAGGAGAAAATAGGCTTTCTATGGAATACATTTGAGAAAGAATGAAAGGGATTGAGCCAGAGAAAGACAGAGAGAAAATTATACTTTTGACCAGCCGACATGTTTATTAAAACGTGTCCACCAATAGAAAATAAAGTTTGGTGGGCGAGGGGGTTGGAAATAAAAATGGTGAGGATATGACATCACCACTCCAATGCAAATTAATTGCTGGTTAAGACATGAAGTAAATCACTTTATTTATAATGCAGATAAAACAGTTGAAAGGCAGCACAAAAGGACAGCATGCAGATACTAAAAAGTGGAAGAAGAAAACACATTACACATTAGAGGACATATAACACTAGGAACTGATGATTATGTCTACTTTTGATCATTTTAAGCTGACATTGAGGCTGCACTAGCAAGCGCACAGCTAGCATACTTTAAGCAAGTTAATCATTTAAACCAACTGGATTTGAATTGGTAAATGCAGAACGTCCTTTGTTGAGGTCACCAGTATGTCTAACATCTTTCTCTCCAACGGAAGCTTTAGAAGGTCGTACTAGTTTGGAGGCGCGGCTCGGCTCACGTGATGCAAACGGCTTGACAGAGTCTGAAAAACACAACTTTGGTTAATATAAATACACGTTAACAGAAACATTGTACATCACCATTTGTTCAGAACTGTGGTGGCCTTTATCAGTATGAAGTAAAGCCCAACTAGAAAGTAGAAAGGAGTGTGCACTCAAAACCTAGTTCAAGTCAGGCCAGGTTCTCAGGAGGTTGGTTCTATACAGCCCTTTGGATCTACACCATGTGTCTAACACTACGTGTAACCAGACTGATCTCATGAAGTGGCGTATGTATGACACGCCAATTCGTGTGCCATTTTGCCGTGTTATCAAGACGCATAATCGCTTTTTTTGCGTGTTTACCAACGCCGGTTGGCCTCCATTGACCTACATTACGTGTGAATTATCGCCCTAGCGAGTAGCATGAAAGGACGGAAGTCCGCGGATGGGTAAAACGCAGGACTTTCACCCAGGAGAGCTGGGATCGCGTCACGCGTGCTACGTTACTAAAGCATTTTTATTTTTTTATTTTATTTATTTTTTTACATGTGTGACGTTCTCGCGATAGCACCACACGTTCTCGCAATAACACGCCATGTGCCGACGCCACGTGGTGTGTATGTTTACGTCCGCCGTACACAGCACAACACGTACACGTGGATAGCTCAAAACGCGTGCAGATAACACGCCGCTTGGCTTTATGAAAGTGGCGTGTATGTTTACGCAAAGTCATGATGCCATGTTGGTGTCACCTACTTGTTTCTGGCTCTTCCCCTGTTGTTTCGCTCCACCCTTTCCATTTCAATCTCCCCTATCTGTTTCTCTTTCCTGTCTTCTTATCTCTGATAGCCCGTTATGGCTGGTTAGACAGTGATGGGAACTAGGCCAATGCTTTCCGATTCAAACAGCAGGAAGCAGCCCTATAATTTACATATGTATTCTAACTCGCACACACACGTACACACAGATCAAAGTATCATACAATGGGAAAGCTTTCAACATTTACCACACATAGCACTTTTGGATGCCCAATTATTCAAAATGACACAATGTTATGCATGTAGAAATAACATTTCTTGCAGGAATGCAAAACTGTTTCACAAGATTTCCTGACCAGCGCCGGCTTTCTTTAAGCTGACATCTGAGAGGGAGAGAAGAGGCATGCACATAATACACACAAACACACACTGCAAGCAGAGCCCACCACGTCATACAAAATGGCATTCTCACACACTCCCCAGACATGGGAGATTAGGCTTCTGCCAAAAATATTGACTATTGGATTTCACAGTATAAGTATCATTCTGTGCATAGCAACTCTTTCTCTGCTTGTCTTATTCTGTCCTTCTCTCAGTCTAACTGTCTTTGGCTTTTCCTTCCCCTCTCACATACACATACACAGCATGCCCTTTACCACTTTCTACTTCAATTCATTCCAATTAGAACATATTGACAGGGGCTTGCTGCTACACACTGCAGTTAAGGAATGCTTTTTTTTTCTTCTTTTTTTTATATAAGTCCCTGCAAAATGATTACTTTTGTTCCTTACTAAAAACCACACTTTACTTTAAGACATCCAAAATGTTTTCATGCTGTTGTGCTTGAGAAAGTGGCAGCCGTGGCCTATTTGCATTTGGTAGTCACAGTCACTGGGGAACCTAAGTATTTGACTCTTTAAACGGCATGCAAGCTGTTCAGTTTACACTTTTCAGTTTCTCCGCAATTGATCCATTACTTTAACAAGGGTTAATTTATTTAAAGGAGACCGGTTTTGTGCAGGTGACTGGCATTTTTCCCAGTGCAAGTCAATAGGGATCCAAAAACACTTTACCAAACTAGATGTAAATGTTTTCCAGATTGATGGAGTCACAGTTGCCTACTCCTAATTCATGCTGAAGTGATCATTCCTGCTGATACTTCTCGTCCTTGGGAAACGACATTAGCCAGTCAACACAAATACCAATCATTTTGTACATTCATTTAACATAACAATGTGTGCATAAAAAATACCTAGATGGAAGCCCCTCAAAAATCTGAAAAGAACGTTTTTAATGGCTGGGGTAGAAAAGTTGGCATGTCAAAAAAGAGAAGATGTGATAAAAGATTTTTTAATAGACCTTGGTGTTGTGCTACTCGCCTCTTTTTCTTCTAGTGCAGACAAAACATTCATGTCACGCTGCCACTTATCGTTACAGGCCTCCACTACACCAGAAAGCCTGATTTGATTCCAGATGGGGAGGGTCACCCCCCCTCCCCCCCCTCCATCACCATAGCAAGGAACAAAAACACCACAGGGTACATGTGGTTCAGGAAGAGACAAATTAATGAATAAAAAAAACCCCACAAATGCCATCTTAGGTGGGAAGCAACAATGAAATGCCATGCTGTATCAGAGTCACTGCTGCTTCATTAATCATGTAAGGTAGTTTATGGAAACACGGATTAGCATTTTTCTTAACTTTACTTTTTTTTTTTTACTTTAACTTAACATGTGTAGTATTTTAATTGAAACATAACTTCTGATTTTGCACTATGCTATGTCACTATCCAGTTGTGTTAACACTGCTTTTAGGGTATCAGTGCTCAGCATGCTGTCCAAGCCAAAACAATGCGATGCTTACTAAGAATGTGCTCTCCTCCAGCCTAAGGTAAGCAAATTTGCTTTTTAAGCATTCAGCTGACACTGTAAATCGCTTCGAGTAAGTGCAAGTCAGTATTTATGAATCCCAGCCATCACAAATAGCCTGAAGACAAAGCGGTTCATGCTTAGACCTAGCCACTCTTTGTGTCTATTTTGACATCATCAATAAATAATAAGGAGCTAAATTCAAACTTCACAGCAGTAGCAGACACTTGTGAGCCAGCTTTGAAATCCAGCAGATGTGCCTTTCAGCCGCCACACACCCTCATGTCTTATATTAAGCTCTCAGTCAATCAATTTAAGGGTGAAAGGTGTGTTTTCGTTTTCAGTAGGGGGGCACACCATTTTGTTTGTGTTGAGATTTCAGATCCCTTTTAAAAACAGCACAGGTAATTAAAGATGTTATCCATTTTCCACCTAAACAATCACATAGGCATCCATGCAACCCTGGTTTGGGGGGATTTAATCACACTCACAATGATGCTGTTATTGTTGCAACGATGAATTGGCAACGCCTAATATTTTTTGAAGTTACTGGGTTGCGTTTAGACTCAAAACGTTTCGGCAGTGCTCTTTCATCTGCACTTTTCTCTTCTTTTTTTATGTGGCAGAATATCCCTTTAAATCAGGTTTTGCTCAGGTTTTCCACTAGGCTGGTTAATGTGTGAAAGCCTTGTGCGTTTTTCTTGTGTTTGTTTGTTTGTGCGTGTTGGTTTGTTGCCTGCTAATGTGTGAAAACCACTTGTTTTCTTTAGCCGTAACCCCTTGCTGAGCACAGGTCAAAAAGGACAAACACCCACACCCACACCCACACTCACACTCTCACACTCATCTGTTTTTCCTGCATCTCTTCTCTCAGCAGGACTCCTCTCTTCATCCATCTCCTGTCATTATCTTATCCCTTACCGATGACTGAGTGGAGCATGCCTGCATGTGTGTGTGAGAGAGTGATAAAGAAAATGAAAGAGTTAACACAGACACTGTGATATCTCTCTCTCTATTCATGTCCATCAGAGCTGTGTGTTCTCCTTTACACCGTCTGCTTCTATTAACATGATAGTCACTTCATCAACACTTAGTTTATAGTATATTTATGCCTTTTCTTCTCATCAAGGCTGTTTGTTTTCCAGGCAGTGGGTAAAGTTGCAATTCTCTATCCTCAGGGCTTCCCAGTGCAACCAAAGCCTTCTCCTGCCAGCCACTAAGCGACTGCACTGGAGCGTTGCCTTGCTCAAAGGTACTTAAAGGGTAATTGTTCACTTTACCCACTCACATTTTCCCAGCCGGGCCCGGGAGTCTAATATTAATGGCCAAGCAGACTAAACTTTTGCTCCTGCTAAAAGTAAAAGATAAGGAATGGAATCTTTCTTTAAATCTGCAATTTGTTTATGGTCTTGGTAAGAAGTGTAGCAGACACTTGTCTCTTTGGTCTAAAGTTCAATTCAAACAGTAGTACACATATTTACACAATTCCTTTACACAAAAAACAATGCAAAAGAACAATTATGAGAATGTTAGAAAGGGTTTCAATACACACAGATTAGTAGCAATGGCATGTCCATCACCATAAGGGCACATTTATCAGTTTACAGAAGGTAAAGTGACCATTTCTTGTACTGTGTAGTGTTAATTTCGTCAGACGAGACGAGACTAAATATGTTGGTCAACGACCTTTTTTTCCATGACTAAGACGAGACGATGACGAGACTGCGCCAATGTCCAAAAACATTAAATACTACACTTGGCAGCAGGTAACGTTAGCCTACCGTTAGCTAGCAGTTGGATTTAACACTGTTACAATGCTGACAGCTAAACGGTGTAAAGGTTTGTCTCTATTTCCAGCACGAGACGTACGACAGTCTGCAGCTGCCGTTGTCTGAAAAACAACACATGTTGCGTTCACTTGAAATACGCCTCGCCAGTTTCGTGCTGCATTTATTTTATTGTAAAATATCCTTTCCTCATGCAGTGGTTGTTTTTGTCGTTTACTGGTGAAATAAGGAAGAGGCTCAATATTTATATAACTTTATAGCATTTATTTATTTTTATAACTATTTGACTGAAATGGTTATCAGAAATAATTTATTTAAAAAAAGACTAAAATGTTTTGACTAAAACTTGACTAAGATACCTTGAGTTCTCTTTTGACTAAAACTAGACTGAAATGACAAGACTTTTAGTCGACTAAAACTTGACTTAACAAATATTTTTGGCACAAGACTAAGACTAAGACCAAATTAAAAATCTGTGACAAAATGAACACTAGTACTGTGGCTGTTCACAATTCTAATGGCTTCTTAAGACTAGACTTCTTTTCATGTGTCTTACATACAGGCGAGCTAAAACACATCCCCCTATGGCAGCAGCTAAAAGTTGTCATACTGTAGAGGGCATGAGTTCTGCTTTAGTGTTTTAGCCAATAATTGTAGAGTCGACATTCCAGAACACCTTGCAGTTACTTTTTGTCCTTTTGACAAGAGGATGTAAACCAGCGTTTGAATGCAAAAGTTAAAAGAAAAGTTTATTTAGTGTGTCTTTTTTAACAGGGCTGGTATAGTATTCTCCAATAACATTAAATGTTCATGACTAAATATGTAATATCAAAGTTAAAAATAATCTTTAGGTATTATTTATTAAGGCGTTAACATTCAAAAACCTTGATTTTGATCAGATTTAATTGACAGATTTAATTCCAAACAAACCATCAACTGTCCGCAAAACGCTCATATTTTGTGGACTAAATTTAACCGTAATGGCCGCCGAAACGACCGGCAGCTCGCTGTGCTTTGTACACGGCTCAAAGTCCCCTATCTTCGAGTAACTGGACCACCAACTACCGCTGATACAACGGAGGTCTGTAGCTGGCGTCACGGACCAGCCGGTGTCATGTGACCAGCCGGCGGTCTCCTAATTTCGTATGATATCATACGTTTTGGTGTGCATACATTTTCGTACAATATCATACGAACCCGTTTACGAGAATGCGTTGTACATTCTAATGCAGATTTTGCTAAAACCTACAGAAATGCAGATATCTATCATGTGGAATGACACAAACTGGGCTAACTTTGGCAGAAAATAGCGTGTTCATGTAGGATCCCGTCACTTCTAGTTGGAAGCTGTTTGAGAACATTGATTTTCAGGGCTTTTAAGCATCTCGGTGTCATACCGAGCTGTGATCCCGTGCTTTATGATTGCAGTCTTGCAGCAGGGGGTAAACCGCTGCCTGTTAGAGATTCCTCCCTCAGCAAATCCATGTTTTGTGCCATGTGTTGTGCACCACAAGCGAGGTCATGCAGGCCACTCTGTCTGTTCGTTTTATTTTCATTGCTGTTCCCACATCATGAGTTCCAATTATGATTACTCACAGCACGGCTCAGTGTGGGCATCCTAACCACTTTACAGGAAGTGTGAAACAGAAGAGAAAGGAAGTGGAAATGGATGTTCTCACGTAGTAGATCATCGCCAGCAGTAAATAATTGCACGATGAAAAAGAAAAGAAAAAGCCAAAAGAAAAAAAGTCGGTGGTGTTGCAGATCTGATCTTCTAAGGAAACTAGAAATTAAACAAACGTGACGTCACGCTAACACAAAAATCACTTCTGGGCAGACAAATGGCCGTTGATGTGATTTGCAGTGATATGTGAAATTCAGCAAATTGTTTATTTCTGTTGTCAGCCCAAACCGTAACGTTGAAAGATATATAGTTAAACACGGTGGTCCTACCTATCTTATGTTTCTGCTGTGCTTATTTCATATACTGTGTTGCTTTGCTAACGTCTTTAATAAACCAAATCTAGCGTTACTGCGAACCGCAGTATCTCACCATTATTCGGACTGACCGCTAGTTTGGGTGGTTTCATCTTCTTTAGTCTGTGGCTCAACAGGTAAATTAGCTCTCCAACCTAACGTTAGTGAAAGTGAGATAGGAAAGCATCAAACATGCATTTTAGATGAATGTGGTGAGAGTAGATCCAGTTGTTCCTTGTCCTCGTTTGCTCAGCGCCGTTAAATTGTTTGTAGTGGACTCAAGGATTTTGACCCTGAAGTAATTATTAACAGACATTGTGATTGGGTCTATACAGTAGATTTGTATTGAGAAGATACTCTATGTATCTACTAGGGCTGCACAATATGTCGTTTTTTTTTGTTTTTTTTAATCGTCCTTGCCATATGAATCTGCGCAGCGAACACATTGTGAAAGGCTGCGACATATCGCGAAAGACACTTTGTTGTATTTAAGCAGAATAATGAAAGCAGCAGAAATGCAGAACTGAGCACACTTTAATATCTGTTTATTTCCAGCAAGTATTATCATTATCGCGATATTCAACGACGTTATTGCAAGTCGCATATTTTCCCCATATCGTGCAGCCCTAGTATCTACTCTAAATACATAACTCGCGATCACTACAAACTTGTGCGTGGGGCAAACTCTGCGTGTGCGTATACAGTAACCCTGTGGATCCGACCCTGTGGTTTAGTTTATTCTTTAATTAGAGAATTGTGTTTTTTTTTTATCCAGAAGGGCTTCTGTGTGGGATGCCATGGCAACACATAAATAATGAGGTGATGAATCAGACGGACACTCTGAGGTTCACAGCTTGAGCAACTAACGGCAAGACACCACCAAATTGACACACACACACACACACGAGCATAAATATAATTATTAAGAACAACAAACAGCAAGACATATCAGGGTCAAAATCAACATTCACTCTCGGAAGGGCAGGAGAGAGACAGAGTGAGGAAGAGAAAAAGACCGAGGCAGAAATATAAGAAAAACAGACTAGGAGGGGTAAAATTAAAGCTGCCCAGTGCTTAAATACATATCGATAATTTTGTTTAAAGGATCGGAATATCATGGATGCGACACTGTTTTTGCATTTGCATATGTGTCTGTGTGTGTGTGTGCACGATTGTGTATGTGCTTGTATGCAATGTGTGTTGTAATTTTAATAGATGTATAATTCAGTGGAGGTAGGTTGTTCGTGTGACTCATGACCATAATCAATCACCACAGCTGCATCCAGGGGAATGATTGCAGGATTAATTTGAATATGTGAATATAACCGAATGTCTTTCAAGTCAGCAAAGAGACAAAGAAGGGGTGGGAGAGGTCTCCTCTAAAAGATTGGTTGCATTTGTTCATGGATCAGAACCCGTATTATGTTAAAGAATAAGAGATGATTGGTGTTGCTCAGATCGTCGACAGCGAATTACATTATTTTTCAGACAGAGAGGTGATTTTTCTCAACGGCTCTTAAACCAGAAAGACTATTTGTAATTGAAGTTTAAAGTCTTTATCATATGCACAACAATTACAGAAAAGCAGTTGCCTGTGATGCAAATCAGAGTTATCTGGCTCCCTCCAACAATCCTTATACATATATGTTAGGGGTGGGGGGAAAAAATCAATACAGCAAGGTAATCACGATATTTTCCGTGGCAATACTGTAATCGATACACAGACGCCAAGTATCGATCTATTATTATATATGTGTCGGTCAGTTTGTCTGCTCGACAATCCCCATTTTGCAGCAATAAAATTGAAGTGAGATGAACCAACAGAGAAATGTATCTTTTTAGATAAAACAGATGTTTACATAGTTTCCTTTTGGGGACATCATTTAAAACTGGGAAAAATTTGAAGTTGGAAAAAAGGTAGTAAATTGCAAATGTTTTAATGTTTAAAATCGCAATGATATCGTATCGTGATGACATCGTATTGTGAGGCCTCTGGTGATTCCCACTCCTAATATATGTGTAAAAAGAATCAAAGTTAAAAATGAGAATCTAATACATAAAATAGTGCAGAAGTTTAATAAATATATATGTAAGGTAGAAAGCTCTTGAGGCAGACAGCTGTACAGCAATTGCAAAATGAATAAAGTGTAATGTAAACAGTAATGTAGATTTATGCATATACCCAGCACATTGAGGGTTATGTTAAGGACAAGATGCTTCTGTTTGCACAGTGTATTTAAGTCAACTGTTCCTAGTTCCAATAAGGCAGCTCCCAATGGAGCACAGTTAATTGCCACTTTAGATGACTCAAATGAGAGTGCAAATTAGATGAAACTGTTCAGCTGACCTCAACTTCAATGAATTTTTGAGGGTCAGTAATCCAAGCTGACGGCATTATGTTAACAGCTTTGAAGAATCTATTAGGTCCCTCGTGGATTCCAGATTTGTCTTCAGGTGATCAGTAACCTATTATGGATTTGCTTTTAATAACAGAGTTTCAACCATGTGCATATTGTTTCTACTCACTTAAGTGGATTGGTGCATTCCCTTTGGGTGACAATTAGCTCACAACAGGCGCTTGTATTCCGAGCTCAGGGGACAATTAGCGAGCAGCGAGTTAGCGATTTGTCATGTTTGCAACACAACAGCACAACACAACCACCCACTGTGGAATTGGTTGAGTTATGAAGCTGCCATGTAGATCCTCATGAGCAGGCACACACTCTATGTCCCTCTCTTTTTCTGACACGCACACAAATAAGTATATGAATAAAAATGGCTAAGTCGGGTGCACGCGCCGGCTACAGGCCACTGATCAGATGACAAGCCAATTCAAAATCATTAGAGCGCTCCTCTGTGCAAAAGTCCAGACCCTCAAGATTGCTTTATTAAATATAAATAGAGAAAGACGTGGGTTGTAGAAATGTGTCAGCTATTTCTATTATTGTATTCCATTAAAATGCATCTTTTTGTCTATTTTCTGTAAGACAGAATATTCCAGCAAAGTGTCAAACTGATTAGCGTTCATTCCTCTCTCTGCAGCCAATGACTGTGAGAAAATGTCAGACTGCCACTGCCGAGGTAAAGTGCCAGAATTGCATGGGTGTCAATTGGAAAATTGAATCCGAAAGTTGATGTCGTTTTCAAGTCTCATGAGGTGTGAGAGAGGTTGTGAAAACATGATGCACATTTACCTAAAGTCAGCGTTTGTCTGATATGCTTTTTTTTTTTTTTTACACGTGTTACTCAAACCACGGCTGTCTGCTTCACAAGCACAGCATGTGTATATGGTGACAGATGGCTAAAGAAATTACCACAGTAAAGTTGTACAATTTACTTTACTAAGGCCCAGTCATCTGGAATGTAGTCTGGATCAACGGAAGTACATTTCCAGGATAAATCCTGACATCTGGAACGTGGATGACGCGCCAGAGGTCCCTCCCCTTCCGCTCTCTGTGAGTTGCTGTTCTCGAAATCCCCTCGCTACGGAAAGCAACAACAAACTTCAAGCTAGCAAGCTACACGCTGAAAATGACATGTTTTGAAGAACATTTTGATCGTGCAGTAAGGCAGACCTGATTGGTTCTTTCAGGGAGTGATTGTAAAGATTTACAAAGAATTTGTTTACGGCATTTCCTCTCTAACCGGGACGTTTTGGAACCGATATGAGAGGATTGCTGTGGACGGAGTACACACGGCGATACACTGGTAAGAGAAAATTACTTTTAACCATGTATCAGCTAAATGAAATAGCTCACATTACTGTATTGTATAAACCGTTAACTTCATTTTTTTAATATTGTATGTGGCGTTTTCTTTTGCGAATGTTCCACCAAAACAAGTTCCTTCCCCAGATTTTTTTGCAGAGCCACCGTCGCTGCGTCCGGAAATGATTGTGACTGGTTTAAGGAAATGCAAACAACCTATTCTATCTTGTCTGGCTACAGCAACATGTATGTGTGGTGTAGCCAGACCTTATTCCACAGCGCTCTGGAGATAGGTCTGGCAATGCGAGACTATCTAGAATTTAACAGTGGGATTCAGTTACCCTTTCAGGCAGGGACGTGCACAGACATTTTGGGCGGCAGGGGCTAAATGCAAATTTAAGCAAAACCTTAAATATATTAACACAACTCTGACTACCTTACCAATTTATCTAAATTCCCTTATGCAATTGTTTAATAGATTTAATAAATACTCAACAAAAATAATCCCTTCACACAGATACTTTTTAGTATTCACCAGGTTAATCACAAACAGCAAAGGAAACTCTGCCACAATGTGCATGTTATCTATGCTACTAGCTTCAAGTATATATTAAAGGGGTGATAGAATGATTATATAGGGTATTTCACATTGTTCCTTATGGTTTCCTAATGGGGTATGTAACATTGGTTGGGCTGAAAATGGCCTGGTTGATATTTTACTGGCCCTTATGCATCCCTGTGTTTTGGCCCTATTTGTAACAAGAGCTTTTCTTCCAAATATGGTATGGTCATGAATATTTAGATGAGCTGCGCTGATGGATTGGGCGACTGCGATTGCACGCGCAGACATTAGAGACGCGCTGATTGGTTGAGCGAATCCCCAATACACATACATTAGAGAAGCGACAGAATCTCATATTCTAGACACTGCAATGTTTCATTACCAAATTCACTTCTGAGACTTTTTTAAGCGAGAAATCAACTATATAAAGCTGAAATATGGGCCGTTTTACAAAAATTGATGGCTAATTGCAAATTTGGTAAGACGTGTCGGACTTTAGGAGCTCCACACAGTCTGATGAGAAAGCGGCAGCCTGCTGGGCTCCATACCCAGCGCAAAGTCACCCTTTGTGGATACTGCATACGGGGCTCCGCGGCCAGCTGCCGGCATAACACAAATATATTTACGGTTTGAATTTCGTCACACCATTTATATAACATCATTCCCCAATGTCTTATAAAGCTAACCGTTGTGTCCGATTTGATTTTAAGGCATTTTTACGGAAGCGAGGCATCTTTGTAGGACGAGCAGCTGCTTGCTATATGTCCCATTCATTACAATGGGGAAATACCGCAGCTAGCTAGCTACACTGTCGCCATAACTAAATTATATTTACAGTTTGAATTTCGTCAAGCCACTTATACAACATCATTCCCCAATGTCTTATAAAGCTAACCGTTGTGTCCGATTTGATTTTAAGGCATTTTTATGAACGCAAGGCGTCTTTGTAGGTGGAGCAGCTGCTTGCTATATGTCCCATTCATTACAATGGGGAAATACCGCAGCTTGCTCACTTTCGCATAACTAAAGTATATTTACAGTTTGAATTTCGTCACGGCATGAATATTACAGGTTACTCAAGGTCTTACAAAGCTTAGCTAACACTTGTCCGATTTCGGATTTCAATTGAATGATGATGACCATATGTAGGCTATTCATTTGAGCCAGAGCAGGCGACAACGTTACGGATGAAGAGAAAGAGAGAGAGAGCGGCAGCGGGCAGAGGAGGGTCTGCTTCAGCCTCCTCTGCCCGCTGCCTCTCGCTCTCCAGCAGCGGCTGAAGGGCCGCGAGGCTCAGGGTATTGGTAGTGCTCCCGTGGGTGCTGTGCTGTGGCTTATCACGGTCGACTGTGCCGGTCATCATCAGACAAACATGCAACTCCACTTCCTCGTCTTTCAAGACAAGCTTTTGTTGTTCGCTTCGGCATGTTTTGGTTTTGCGCTACTAAGGAGAGAAGTAGAAGGAAGGTTCTACGCAGGCGGTGCCTTGGTGGTGTTGTGTGGCAGTGCCACCTAGTCACCTGGAGTGCATACTACTTCGAATTTCACACACTTTTGCGTCACCATATGCACGCAGATTTCTCCTCCATAACGCTCGTCTAAACGCAGAATAAAAAGTGATAACGCAACGCCACTTTTGCGTTTTCTCTTCAGATCGTTTCCGTGTAAACATAGCCTTAGTGTCTTCCTCTGCCGAACAATTAAAGGTACTCTAAGTGATGTCACGCGTTTTTTAGGCTACAATTTTTTGTCACATACAGCAAACATCTCCTCACTATCCGCGAGTTGCCGGTCCCCTAAACACACTGTAAAAAAAAAAAGGCGGTCTCTGTAAACAGCCTAGGGTCCACACACTACAACAAAAACAAAGTGGTCCATGCAAACATACACAAACCATGTTCCAGTGTTCAGCCAATAACGGACAAGAAAGATTTGGGGGGTTAGGTGCGCTGAAGCACAGAAGGGAGGGGACGGGATGAGGAGGAGGGAGGAGCGAGCTAGTCTTCGTTTTGTTTGAAAATACTTTGAACGTCAACAAGAAGTAACGTCACCCAAGATCGCTTAGAGCCCCTTTAAGTAACTTCACTCTCACTGTTTGGCTTTGTGTGTGTGTGTGTGTGTCTGTCTCACTCTCTCTTTCTCTCTCTCTCTCACTCTCTCTCTCTCTCTCTCTCTCTCTCTCTCTCTCTCTCTCTCTCTCCCGTGCCTCCCACTCCCTCCCCGTTTTACTGTCTCCCTCTGTCCAAACATTTAGTAGCCCTTGAATCTCGCTCTTTCTATGTTTGGCTTTATCTCCATCGTTCTCTGGCTGGTGATGGATGGCTCAGGGTGAGGGCCTGCGACTTCAGCTGGATAGAAAACAACTGGCTTCACTCTTTCTCTCAAACACAGACAGACACAGACACACGGACGGATTGGCCCTTGGGTGGTCCTGTGTGTGTGTGTGTGTGTGTGTGTGTGTGTGTGTGTGTGTGTGTGTGTGTGTCTGTGTGTGTGTGTGTGTGGTCAGGCTAGTTATCTGAATGATTGACAGCTGGCATCCAGCTGCCTTACAGTAGATATAAACCACAGACGGAGACAGGGAGCCACACAGACTACTTACTTACTGGCACACCCAACTGTGTTAAGCATCCTGTGTGAGTAACATTAAACATTGTAAGTCGGGACATTGTAGTGCTCCATTTTAAGGAAAATTGAGGGAAGTTGAACTGCAAAATTTATTTTGATAAGATCATTGTGGAACTCTATTCTCTGAAACTTAAAAGGTTCAAATATAAGTAGTGTGACCGTGGTTACTGTCATTTTTAATGAAACCAGCCTTTTTCTGTAATCAATTCCAAAAGGATAAGATTGACTTAATAACAGTTATATTCAGAGTCCTTCTCTTTGTGTGTCTGGCCTCCGTGTGTGTGTGTGTTTGTCTCTGTGTGTGTGTGTGTGTGTGTGTGTGTGTCTGTCTAGGGAGGCGTCAGGTGATTGCAATCAGTGCATACTGTACATTCAGTCAATGCGTTCTATGTCCATGGTCATCATTATGCTGCCTATGTAACCAGGCCATTGGAAGTTCAAGATTGAAGTGTGAAATAGACACGCGCGTGTGCGCGCACACACACACACACACACACACACACACACACACACACACACACACACACACACACACACACACACACACACACACACACACACCTGCTGCAGATACACTCTATGGAATCAATTTAGTCTGACTGCCACTTCTTATAACACATCAGAGCTTTGAGCTGATTGAATCTACAGCAGAACTCTGATCAGCGATTCTTTAAATTCTATTCACATACAAACCCTTCATGCACCCCGATGACTTATGGTACATCTGAAAAAGGCATTATATTTCTGCACAAAGTTAATGTTCTCCATTCTGTATATTGTGTTTGTATTGGCAAGGAAAACCAATATTTTCTTCCACATAGACATACAAGTGTTTTATTATCTGGAGACTAAGTCAAAAAACACTATTTGTTTTATAAAATCTTAAATTATACTGTTAAAATTGGAATTTCACTTTTCTTAGGTCCCCAAAGGCCCATTTTGGACGACAACAATGCCAGGTCATTTAAATACAACTGCACATGCTTTAAAAAACTGTTCCTTTGGATATGGCACATCAATACTCTCCTGAAATCCTTTTTTCAGGAATTGACTTTTAAATTAAAGTTGTTTGCAAATGTGCTCACTATAAGCTTCCTCATCGCCATCGACTGGACAATGAAAATGTCAGTGGATGGTCAAAGGACAGGACTACAGTGGAACCCTTCTGAGCAACTGGAAGATCTCGATCTCGCTGATGACCTGCCTCTGATCTCAGGAACACATACACACATCCAACGCAAGGCCACCAGATCACATGAACACAGTCAACAGATAGGCCTCAGGAGAAACGTTGGGAAGACCAAGGTCATGAGGCTCAACACCAAAACCCACCAACCTATCACAATCGAGGAGCAATCCCTGGAAGATGTGGTCAAGTTTATATATCTGGGAAGCAACATCAGCACAGGTGGAGGAGCTGATAAAGATGTTGAGTTGTGCATCAGCAAAGCAAGACATGCCTTTAAAACACACCGACCTGTATGGCTCTCTTCCCAGCTCTCTAGAAACACCAAAATCAGAATCTTCAATACAAATGTAAAATCTGTCCTTCTATATGGCTGTGAAACCTGGAAAACCACCAAATCAATAATCCATAAACTACAAGTGTTCATAAGCAACTGTCTAAGATACATACTGAGGATTTGGTGGCCCAACAAGATATCAAATGTAGACCTGTGGAGACGCATGAACAAGGAGCAAATCCACATTGAAATCAAATCCAGAAAGTGGGGATGGCTCGGTCACACACTTAGGAGGGATCCGAGGAACATAGCAAGACAAGCTCTGGACTATAATCCCCAAGGCAAGAGGAAGCCACGGAGACCTAAATCCAACTGGAGGCGGTCCACGCTTGATGAACTATCCTAGACGGGGACCTCCTGGCAAGAAGTCAAGACCTTGCAGAGGAGAGTGAGGTGGAGATCCATGGTGGTCGCCCTATGCTCCCAAGGGAGCCAAGAGGACTAAGTAAGTAAGTAATTCACTATAAGCATTCTGTGACATGGCAATGCATTAAAAATGCTTCCTCGTGGATTCTAACAAAAACATAATTCATGTGATGTATGTTTCTCTCCAAATGTATTGGCTGTTCCAAATTTGTAGTATCAACAATGTTTTAAAGCTTTAGTGTGTAACTTTTTCAAATCAACAAAGCATTTATGCCATTTATCTACTATATAGGGCTTTTAAACAGTCATAAAAGCAAACATTAAACATTGCCACATTGAAATACATAAAGCACATAAACATACAAGACGCATCCATCTGTAACACCTCACCTCACCTGAGTGAGATACGGGTTTCTGAATGTCTTCTGCCTTCAGTCTCCGGGTGAGCTGTTAAACATCTGCAGGACTTTTTAAGTCAGTAGCTGAGACGAGGTGGCTAACCGTAGCATGCTGGCTCGTTCTCAATGGGAAAACACTGCTACAACACACACTAGTTCACCATAACCTACAAGAACTACTTACATGTCCCTGTTCTGCAGGTATTCCACGCAAAGTTGGAAGCGCGCTCTCGTTTAGAAGAAGTCTCCCGGCTAATCCTGCCTCGTACTGACTGAAGTTGCAGAAACAAACAGCTAGCTGATGTGATCTTACCTAGCTACTGTGCATGTGCGCCTCCCAACAAAGATGGAACAGAAGTGTGATGCCTCACTCTGTAGCTAAAACAGAGAGCTCAACACACAGGGTGAAAAGAGGAGCTGCAGCAATGTGCAGTACAACAAAAATATGGTGTTTTTTGAAAATGAAACCATGTAAACCTATTCTGGTACAACCTCTAAATACAATTATGAACCTGAAATGAGCATAATATGAGCACTTTAAAAACAGAAAAAGAACCGACTGTAGGAACCCGCCTCAACACAAATCAGGATGGTCCAAGTGACATTTTACAGTAGGTGTTAGAAGCACATTAGTCTGTGACAGATGCAAATTCTGATCTTGCACCAACCCGACCTCCCCACCCTCACTTAGCTTCGCCATATAAATGACACACTAGATCCTGCAGAATCTGCAATGTGAACGTTATTCCTAGGGACACTGGGCTTGAAGGCAACACTGCTCATGTCCAAAAATGACCCGCATGTCATTGCCCATAATTTCCCCTATTACAGTATTATAGTTTCTATGTTAAGCCAGAGTCGTTTGTTCAAGGTGAATTTTACCACTGAGAAATAGTTGTCCTACCAGGTTTCAGAAGGGATTTAGAGCCAAGGAGAAGTTTGGTCTATTCAGTGGTAGCGCTGGATTTACACACATCACTGCGCTGGGAGTAAGGGGCTATTGGGGGATAAGGGGTGAGGAGGAGGGGAGAGGGGTGGAGGTTTTCAAATGTCAAGTCCATGGAGATTAACAAGCTAGTGAGGGAGGACTGAGCTCGATACGACTCTGCTCTCTAACTCTCCTCCCTCTGCCTCCTCCACTCGAACATCCTCTCTTAAGGACACACATGCTGTCTCTTTCCTCCTTTTCACGCTCTAACATCCTCCCTGTCTCTTGCACACGCTCAGAAGCATGCACACATTCTTGTGGCATTCCTTTTCTTTCTTCAACTCACTCTCGCATAGCATATTTTAATATGCATACAGTGCGGGGATTTCGTGAATGAGAAGGGGGGAAAAAAAGTCTGAATACATTTAAGAAAGGGGTTAGTGGTGGGAACAGAAACACGCTGTCTCATTGTTATGCATGAAAAGTCTGGCTGACGAGGGAGGGGTTGGAAAGACAGAAGAGGAATGCACAGCAGAGGCCAGTAGCTGTGGTTTGTTTTATGCAAACTTATAATCGATTGATAGGAATAATCACAAAAACATATGCGAAGGCTCAGGAGAAACAAAGCAGCACCCACGGGAAACTTACGAGCGATGGGAGCAAGAAGTTGGCCTAAAGGATGTTTATTTTTGTCTAAAGCGTTGCTGAGGGAGGAATCAGGAAAGTATAGAGCAGTAGAAGTAATAAAGAAGCTGGATATAATTATTTAATGGAGCAACAATGATAGGTTCCCATCACCCTGAACCTCAATTAGTGCCTCAATGGAGGCTTGATGGGAGTACAGCCGGGAAATAAAATAATTCAGTGTGTGTAGTGTTTAATGATTCTAATCTTCTGATCCAGTCATTGCCTGCATTTGTCATTAAGATTATTTTGAACACGTTTAGTCTTTACAACTGAAATGAGAAAAGTCTGAAAGAAAACCTGTACGAAGACAGAGTGATGTGTCATCCATTTCTGCAATAACTTGTGTCCTTACATGGCTCTTCAATATAGTGTTTTATCATCTGTATTTATTCATTTTGTGCTTTCTGACTGTGAATACTAAAACATATTTGTGTGTCTGTTGAAATTATGTTGAAGTGGTATTTCAGGCCTTTTTTCCCAGCTTTTGCATTAAAATTAGCTTCACAGAAGAACAGGGAGCCAGAAGGGATTATTATAGACAAAGCATGCGTTAGGGCAGCTATATGAGACTAGCAAATGGGAAATACAAGCCAACCTCAGCCAAGAATTCCTTGCCAAAGACTCATCATTCAAAGCCTAAGACATAACCTGGCATTAGGTCCAACATTTGGCAGTCTGTGTACTTAAAAGTTCTCTCTGCCGCTGGGAGAGGCAGCAAATGAGGCTTTTGAAAAGTCGAATGCTCAGATACACTGAGTGAGCAGCCAAGGATGATCAGCGAGGCTGGGAGACACCCTCGCTCCACTCACTCTCGTCGCTGCTTTGTGTCTTAGCTCCTCCCTATGGGAATGCGAGAAAGAGATGGATGGAGTATGGAGGAGAATTTTTGGTGTAAAGCTAGCACCTGGATACTGTCTAGTTGTACTAATAATAACCGTGACTGTGCAGCTGTACAATACAAATCTTTGGATCAACATTTTCCTGAATGAGCCAAGATTCACTTAGAACAGAAACAAAAAAGAAAAGAGAAAAAAAGAAAAAAAAAAAATGAGAAAAAAAGCCTCTTGGCTACTTAAGAAACAGCAGTCCAAGTTGCAAGAGTGTTTTCATGATTCATTCATGATTCAGTTTAAATGCAAATCCAATAAGTATTTTATGAATAAACATGAATAATGTTAGAGCTGTGGAGGGAATTATTATTCCTGTAGTTTCCACAGCAGCTCAGCTGTTCCTTTTGCGGTCCCATCAGATCAGCTGACCAATCAGAAAACCGATTCTGATCAAAGGGGTGTTGCCATCTGGTCAAACTTCCACATTGGATACAGGTTCCTCACTCTACTCACTCCTCGGGAAGCCTCCTCTCTCCTTTCTCATGAACATCCTCGATGATGGCAGAGCTCAATTGATTTCTGGGTCACAGGCTAAAGTGTGGAGGAGAGGAAGCATAATTAGCCGAGCGAAAAGCAGCCCCTGCAGAAGCAGTCAACTAGAAGAAATAAGTTACTTGCGAAGATAACCGTAAAATCCTGTAGAATAGCAAAGAAAAAGACAGCAGTTGCGGATATGCAGCATCCATAACTCATACTGTGGCAGAAGGTAAACTATTTCACATACAGTTCATAGTGATGTAATGTGGCAAGCATTGCTCAAATCATTGCAGAAATTACATGTATATACAACTACTTTGCAACAGTAAATAAGTATTGGAGGAAACATAATGCTGGTCGGTTAAATTTTCTATTCATGAATGTTGTGAATTAACATCTGGTAAGTTGCAAAAATTTTGCTACTGAATGTATTGGTAAAATGTTAATTTACAATATTTATTTTTCTGCCAAAATATCCGATCTTGAAATACATAATCCACTTGTAATGACTGCAGCCTTGTTAAACTTGTGTATAGTTATGTTACCACAAATAACTTAATACTATATACATGTAATTTCTAGGAGACAGGGTTGTCCTGGAATATGAAAACATAAATATGTAGAAACACGTGAGCTTCAGGACTTAGTAACAATTCAGTTTTGCTTCATGTCATTCTAATAAAAGAACATTAATAAAAAAAAAAGTCACCTACTGTGTACAGCCATGATTCCCTAACCTAAAACTGTGATTACATGAAAGCATCTCATTTAAGTGTGAAGATTGATATTGTCGAATTGGGAAGCTACAAAGGGAGTGTGAGCTCATTACTGAATTTCAAGACTGCTTTTAAGTAGTAACATTAGCCAGACAATAAGCCTGACACGTGCTGCATCGCATATCACTCATATAACCAGGACAATTAGTTAATAATTCATACCACGACAATGACTATATGAAAGACGGGAAACGTGTGTGTGTGTGTGTGTGTGTGTGTGTGTGTGTGTGTGTGTGTGTGTGTGTGTGTGTGTGTGTGTGTGTGTGTGTGTGTGTGTGTGTGTGTGTGTGTGTGTGTGTGTGCGCGCGCATTTCAGCAAGAAATATTGTACTTTTTACTGCGCTACATTCATCTGACAGCAGGTAAAAGTTACTTTACAGTTTCAGAGCATTAGTTAGATTATTATTTTTTTAAATTAACCAACATAATAAATGATGTATTACTATAGGTTAAGGTTCCCTGCAGTTCGAACAGTAGTTAAATTTACTCCCACCTTTAGCAGATGCAACATTACATTGATACACATGAATGCATCAGTAGTTGTACTACAGTAATATAATATATATCATTCTGAAATGGGCCATTCTGCATAATGAGATAATAAGTGCTTTTACCTTTGGTTATTTAAGAATTTTTTAATGCAAATACTTCTACCTAAGTAAAGTTTTGAATGCACGACTATTTACTACTTAAGCGAAATAACTGAGATGTTACACTGCTCGGAACAGAATATTGTGTTAACATAAATAAATGTCCTATATTTAGCAATGATGTGTTCACTCATCAGTCTGTTGACAGGTTCAACTTTGGAAAGACGCTGACAATAATCTCAAAAACACAGAGACTAGTCACACACACCAGTCAAACCACATCTGTTATTCCTGTGAATGATTAATCAGTCTTGTTGTACTGTGTGTGTGTGTGTGTGTGTGTGTGTGTGTGTGTGTGTGTGTGTGTGTGTGTGTGTGTGTGTGTGTGTTCCAGCGCTTTTAATTGTGGATTCAGCAGTCCTGCAACATCTGCAGCTGTCTTGCTCTGACTCTGACGCTATATAACTGAGAGACAGACACACGCACACACAGAGACTCTCATTCGTCCAATAAGCATGCACACGCATAAAGGCACGTATGTACACACACACACACACACACACACACACACGTCACTAAGGATGTAAGTGGTGGCTTTTAGAGGCACAAGAGATGTTACACAGATGGGGACATGTAAGGCGGCGTGTGTGAGTGTGTGGCTTTGAAGTAGCCTAGAAATCTAGACGCACCCTAGCGGCAGCAAATGTAATTTGCAGCCAGGGGGTCTAGCAACTCTCCATTGGCTTGTGAGCTGGAAAAACCAAACTCTGGCCGGGCCAATCACATCGTGTATAGAGTCGGTGGGCGGGCTTATGGCTGCTGCTGCTGGGAACAGCTGTCTTTTGAATCGGCTTTGGCCGTGACTCTGGAAGACTTGGAGTTCAGCTTTTCTTTGAGAAAAGAACAAAGAACGGCACTGAAATCATTCTTAAAAAAGGAAGATGTGTTCTGAGATTTTCCGACCGGATACGGCAGAAGTTTAATCTATCAACTAGCTCTGCTACCTTCTTTGTAGCTCTGCCTGGTTGTAGCACTATCCTATTACGTGCAGAGAGAATCTGAAAGACAGCTGTTTATCCCGCCCCTCGGATTGAGCCCTGCCAATGGGGAGTTCCCAGACCCAACATCTTGATGTGGGTCTGGCTTGTCAGGCTAGTTTTGAAGTGAACATTAACTGGAAATTCTAGCTGCTTTGAAGAACACACACACACACACACACACACACACACACAGACACACACACACACACAGACTTCAATGATTCTGGCTATACAAAAACTTGAAGTGCCTCAAGATGCTCACAACCACACCCCGATACAACACACATCGCAGATTTATCTTGTCATTTTTTTTTTTTTTTTTTTTTTTTTTTTTTTTTTTTATCTCACCCACATCTACTCCTGGCACATACTGTACATGTCAGACCTTTATTCTTTTGTGGCCCGCTGTCATGTTAAATGGCTGGTAGCAACAGCGGGTATGTTTAGGCCAAGGCACTGTTTGCCACCAGGCTGCCTGATCGCATTGGAAACCCAGAAATATGACACAAACAGACGTGGTGGCTTTGGAGGTGGAAGAGGAGGTCAGACTGAAACAGACAGCCCTCCTTTCTCTCTCTCTCTCTCTCTCTCTCTCTCTTTTTTTTTTTTTTTTTTCTCTCTCTCTCTCTCTGTGTGTTGTATGAGAGTCATGGTCTCTGTGTATCAATCAAATGGTTAACTAGTACAGAAGGCAGTATGAGTTTATTAGCTCATAAAACTAAAGTGCTGTAAATGTTTGAACTTTCTTTTGTTTTTTTGTCATTAAACCTACTTCACTGGAATGCTTACAGGTATCCTCAGTGTAAATACATGTTCTGCAGTCTAACAGTGCATTTAACCCATTTGTTTGATTGCTGGATACTGTTAGCCCACCTACCCACCTCAGACAATCAGTTTTCACCTATAAGATAAACAAAACCAGTTAAGAGCCGTTACTCTGACTGATTTTTTTTCTTCCAATTCTTCCTTGTGTTTCTTCCTCTTCCTTAAACAACCCAACATACCTTAGACTGCACTACAGCTACAGAATTGTCATTGACAAGATGATTAAGTTATTTATTCATTCATGCATCTCTACACTGATTATCTTATTCAGGTTGCGATTATATCCCAGCATGCACTTGGCAAGAGGTTGAGTACACCCTGAACATGTTGCCAGTTCATCACAGGAACAATGGTTATTTAAAATCTTGCTGCTGTGTTCCATTATTGGCCTAATACTTTTTTTTTCTTTGGTCTCATTAGTTCCTTTTTAGGCCTAATTAATTGAGACTCTACCATAATGTCTGCTGGTAAACATGTGACAATTATACTTCAATTACTAGCCAATGAGGACAATACTCTGCTTTATTTTTGCAAATGAAGCTTGTCTGAATATGGCAGCCTAACTAAAATTCCAACTTTCTTGAATAAAGTAGCACATTTCTGAAGGTTTTCAGGCTTTTCAGTAAAACAACAGCTGTATCTGAGGCAGTATGTTTGTTGTTGGTTGTCTGTGTGAGAACTGGGTTCAACTCTGATCCATTACTTTTTGATTTTACATTTTAAATACAGTTTCTGTTCCCCCACCAACTCCAGCTGATATCTGCGATTTGTTTGGCAGAGGGAGATAGGAAGATTTAAACTTTAGCCTTCAGCGCTTTTTTTTCTTTTCTTCATTGATTCAAATCGAGCATCTAACGAGTACCAAAGTTATCTACTGCACAGGAAGGGATATTAAGCTGACCATCTGCTGATATATTTTACCACTTTCTTACAATATTGTTCATCACTAATAGCCATTATTATAATACGACACACATGATCTTGAAGTTAAAATCCGACTGTATTGTGGGCTGAATTAAGTTCCCACTTTTTTAGTTGGCAGTTTAAAGTTTCTTCCTCTTAAGTATAAATATAGTCTAAATATGTACCTAACAACGTCATTGCAAGTGAAAGTGATGTAAGGAGTCAACTATTTGGTTCAAATCTGAGGCCCAGTGGTTGAGTCATGAGGTTTTACTGTAAAAGCTAGTGGTGTTCACTGGAAGCACAGTCACATTGTGGTGAATGGTTTCATAAGAACATTTTGGTCTTTCGACAACTATTTTGGTGTATCAGCTAAAATGAAATTGAAGTGTCAACTGATGTGTAAGATGTGAAAGGATGTGAATTATAAGCTAAAGTTAAAGTAAAATGGGAAAAATAAGAGGAGACAAAGTCATAAAGAGAGGAGAGGAGGGGAGGTGACAAGTAGAGGGGACAAGTAGGAGAGAAAGCAAAAGAGGAGAAGAGGAGACTCATTGAGATTTCTCTTCTAAAACGTCAGGAGACGTTGCTGAAGATGTAGACATGTTACTTGTGTAGCTACAGTTAAAAATTACAGTTTAAGTCCCCACATTTGTGTTTTGCTCAAATTTGTCGATGCCAAAGTAACATTAAAGGTGCACTATGAGTTCCTGCATGACGTCACTTCTGTTGACGTTCCAAGTAAATACCAAACAAAACAGAGCAAGCTCGCCCCTCCCCTCATGTTTCCGTAAAGCCCGGGACACACAGGACCGATTATCGGCCGTTGGGACAATCTGGCGAGGTCAGTGACTCGAATCTGTTCGGTGTGTCCCGTGCTGTCGTCAGTCTGAGGGGCTGTCGGCGTTCATTTGGGCCGACCTGACATGTTCAGTCGGCGGCAGGGCAGTCGGGACTCACCCGGAAATGGCGAGCGGAATGAGGTGACTAGAGTCTCTCAAAATCTGACGAAAATCATTTAAACTGACCTTTGTTGAGCTGAAATGAAGACAGATTCAGCAACTGCATGGCCTATTTCTCGCTTAAAATGTTTTCAGAAACATGTTTCAGTGAACTATTTTAGTACAATATGAGATCGTATTCTGAACGGCCGCCATGACAGTCTGGCTTTGAATTTCCGGAGAAAACAAACCCATGTGACACGTTTGTCCAATCAGCTGCCGGTTTTCATTTCTTGGGCAACAATACAGAGTAGCGCCGCCTGCTGCTATGGAGACGTATTACGTTTCTCAAGTCGGTGTCGCCTCAGTGTGTCCCGAGGCAGTTTTTTTGGACCTCGGGGACGGGACTGATCATTTCCACTGGCTTTTCTGCCGAGTGTCGGCCGTCTGGTTGGTGTGTAACCACTTTAACTGTCATGACTAACTGCCACTAACCCCCACCCCTTCCCCCAACCATCTTGTCGTTGATTGGCTGGAGTGGTTTGTTGTATTTTGGTGCACAGCCTGTGCCCCTAGTGTTTGTTTGACGTTTACGACCCCTGTGTTGTCTCACGAGACCGGGCTTTTTCACAGGGTATTCAGGGGGCAGGCAGCTAGCAGATCAAGGTGAGATGCCTACGATTTGAGACAAAAATGAAATCGCGCTGAAACAATGCAAGAACTCATAGTGCACCTTTTAAGGTCAATGAGACAGTTAAATGGGCTTTCTTGTTGCTTTGAGGCAGAACATTCAAAACATTGTCATATTTCTTTTATTTATATATCATATTTTTTTTAAATTTCGTGAAAGTGGACAAACTTGTCTACGTTTTGCTGTATGAAATGTATTTGTAAAACACATAAAGCTGCACAATACACACCCATTATAAACTTAGAAAAGGATACACCTGAATACATGTTTATTAATTCAAAGTCCCGTGACCCATTTAAAGTTTAATCAAAGGCTGTAGCTGAAAGTATACAGAGTAGTAGATCTTCAAAGTGGAGTGGGTTTGAAGATTTCTCCAGTTCACTTCCATTATGAAAAAAAACAACTTAATATATTAAAAAGTATAATAGGAAACAATATATAATAGAAGCATAAATATCAATGCTAACATCTTATATTTAGATTTACACTGAATAAACAAATATAAAATAATGCAACTTATATCTCACCATGCCGTACAGGCTTGGGTTCAATTTACTTTTACTTCAGGTTTGTTTTGTAGCAATACATGACATATATATTGATCCCTAATGAAAAAATGCTGTGACCCTGTGCACTTTTTGGAGGAGGAATGTTGTATAATATCGACTTCTCCCTCTCAGCTGAGAATTCATCACATTGTCTCTCCTCAGACATTTGCATCTGCATGATCCAGGCATTACAACTTAAGTTAACCCGTCAGAGAGACTAGGTTGTGTTTCCACTGTTGCGATGACCTGAAATGAGAAGCTGTGGACTACACATAGCATGAACGCTGTACATCTCACAGAGCACATCTGTCACTAACTGCTTACAAATGTGCCCAGGACACAGAAACACCTGTTCACACTGTTCTTGCAAAGTGGCCTACTTATCTCATTACCTGTCTGACTGTGAGGGCTTTACTAACAGCCTGTAGAAGCGTTTTAATTCAGTGCAGCGAACTGACACCAAATTTCAACATCAACATCAAGCTTGTGATGCAACTTTATCTCTCACAGTGTACCAAGGAAAACATTGTTTGCTTTAATAATTAACCACAAATTCTTCTTCAGCCAGAAAGACATCACATACCCTGTTGTTACATTTTCAACTTCATCATTTTATACAATAATGGATTCGTTTTTCTCTCTAAAAGGAATGTGTCGACATTTTCCAAATGTGAATAAATTCAGACCCCCATGAATCATCAGATAAATATCAATTATTTGACCTCACAAAAGCCCTCATTAATGCTCCTTCCCAAAAGCGGTTTATGGCTTTAGGTTGTAAAGAGTTGAGTTTCACTGTATCCCTGATTCTGAATTTGATTTTGTGAAACAAACATACCTCCCAGTGGAGTTATGGTGGATTAGAAATGTTGCATATACTCCATCGACAAGTCAAACTACGGGGGAAAAAATCTTTAAATATACTTAAATATTTATTTGACCAAATACATTCCAGATCAGTGTTTAAAAATGACACAAAAAGGGCAGTAAGGTATACATGCAAATGTATGCCGGCCCACAGGACCACCGCTGGTAGGGAAAGGGGAACATTTTATAGCTTTCTGTTAAGGGAGAGAGATGGTTATTCTACTGCTGCTGCTGAAATCTGCTGAAACATAAAATGATGAAATAAGAAGTGAATACTGAAATATGCTGAGCTAGCCCGGCCAGTGTTTGATCCCTTCCACCACACTGACATCATATTATATCATCAGCAAATCCTTGTATTGGATGAAGTCACGCTAGCTGCAATCATCCCTGGAGTCAATCACTTTCATTTATAATCAATTCAAAATGTAAACAGGAACTCTGCTCGTAGAAAAAACATTTATTCTCGGTCATGTGTTATTAGATTGTGTATAAGTTTATGGTGGAAGTAAGTCCAACTGAAGGAGAATTTCTGGATTTATCATCATGCAATTGCTGCTTAACATCCAAACCAAAAACGACATGCTGTGTTCTTGAGTTTGCACGGCAAATTAAGACACAAGGATATAGTTTTCCACATGTTTTCCATTTGATTATGAGCTATAAATCATCTTTTGCTTTGAGCATAATGGGTTTATTTCTCCAATGTTATTTCTTTGTGTGATTTCGTCCTTAGTAAGTGAACTTCCAGGACGCTACCTGCCCTGCATCCTCGCTGCCCTCTTGTCATGTCAATCAAATGATTTCACATCTTTCTATTTCCCTATTCATAAATCGGAGCAGCTGTTGTGCTTGCCCCGAATAACCCATGCATGACTCCTCCCTAACCAAAACCATACGCACATGCAAACAAAGCCCTCCTAACTGGAAACATAACAGGAGCACCACCAAATGCGCAAGGTTTGCACCCGCAGGGCAAAGAGCAGAGAGGACAATGAGGAACAGACACAGTTATCATCGGTGTGTGTGTGTGTGTGTGTGTGTGTGTGTGTGTGTGTGTGTGTGTGTGCATGACACATCCGCCTCCCTGAGGGCGGCGGTGGCAGAGAGGATAATTTGGCATTCATTAAACCTCCCTCCAGTGACCTCACGACCTCGTTCAAGCTTCCCTGAAAACCGTCCATATCCACCAAATGATGTATGATTACCGTCACCCGTCGTAACCTTGGTCAAAATTTAGTTCACCTGTGCAGAAGGGAAATCAGGCCAGGGATGTGCAGCTGTGGCTGTCTCATTTGGCAGGAGTTACTTGCTCCCTGAAAGCCTGTGATTTCCTAGAAAAGGCCGTCTGAAAAGAGAAAAGAAAGAAAAGAAAAAGTCAGGGGGAAAAAGGAGAGTGAAAGAGAAGGAAGGAAGAAATCCAGACATGAGACAGAGGCTCAGAGGCTGGGTTTACACATGGTGGAGGTTTCTGTTCATAAACCGATAATCTGTGACACTTCCTGTGGCACTGATCCCAGGCATCCAAGGCACTATTATTATTATTATTATTATTATTATTATTATTATTATTATTATACTGTCGAGGTACCAGGCTTTTCTTTGTTTGTCCATAGCAACATAGACGCGTTTTCTGATCTGACGACTCTGTCGGCAGGGCGACATCATTTGTCTGTGCCTTAGGACGTTACAAATCCTACTTTGTTAAAGTGAGGGGACCTTTGTCATCTTAGTTACAATAATAAACCTGTGGTTAAGGTTAGGGAAACATTGTGCTCATGGTTTAAAAAATAAAGTTGACTGTCGGTTTGAAACAGGAAACTTAACCGTGATCTCCTGTGTTAAAGTCCAATATCTTGTCAAAAAATTTCTCAAAACAAAACACTAAAACTGTTTGTTTTGTTAAATTAATAACTTGACGTTTAGCAAACCAGATCTTAATGCACAAGTACATTTTGTGGATAATTACTGAAGTCATTGCAAGTTTCCACTGACTCCATCCAAATAAGGTTGTGCTCTAATTATGAAAAACATGACATTGACATGCTTGTCAACCAGGTTTTCTTCTTCATTTAAAGGGAAACTCAACCATAAAACAGAAAAGCACTGCTCAAATAAGAAAACTGCTGCAGATAGTCTTTTGTTATTCCTGCAACTTAAAGATAGGTCACGGTGAGATTTTTCCAATGCAGCTACTATACCTATCGGAGCTAAAAGATTTTAAATGTCTTTAAAAGTGGCATTCTAATACATTAACTCACAATGTCAAGTTTTGTCAATTATAGGTAACTTCAGTCATAGGCAGCAATGGAAAATGGGCAAAGTGTAGCATATGAAACAGCATTTAAAAAGAGCGTGACTCACGATGGACATATAATCGATGCAACAGAACCATATATTTCCCAAAGCTCCCCCTGAAGCCACAAAATGCCTTACACAACTTTTTTCACATACAGTACAGGCCAAAAGTTTGGACACACCTTCTCATTCAATGTGTTTCTTTATTTTCATGACTATTTACATTGTAGATTCTCACCGAAGGCATCAAAACTATGAATGAACACATATGGAATTATGTACTTAACAAAAAAGTGTGAAATAACTGAAAACATGTCTTATATTTTAGATTCCTCAAAGTAGCCACCCTTTGCTTTTTTGATAGCGCTGCAAACCCTTGGTGTTCTCTCAATGAGCTTCATGAGCTAGTCACCTGAAATGGTTTTCACTTCACAGGTGTGCTTTGTCAGGGTTAATTAGTGGCATTTTTTCCCTTATTAATAAAAAAGCAAAGGGTGGCTACTTTGAAGAATCTAAAATATAAGACATGTTTTCAGTTATTTAACACTTTTTTGTTAAGTACATAATTCCATATGTGTTCATTCATAGTTTTGATACCGTCAGTGAGAATCTACAATGTACATAGTCATGAAACTAAAAGGAAACGCATTTGAATGAGAAGGTGTGTCCAAACTTTTGGCCTGTACTGTATGCATTAGTACTCCTCCACACCTGTTAACACATTTTGATGCGTAAAATCGGTGGAGTTCACCTTTAAAATAACTTTATTCATATCCTCTGGAGAGTGTGGAGAGTCATTAGAGGGGTACTCCAGCAATTTACTATTGCACTTCCATATCCCCACACCTCCAATTTGTAATGCAAAAATATTAACCTTGATAACAGCATCAGGGTTATTTTTTCAAATATTGAACAGCTCCCTTAAGAGCCATGGAAGACATTATACAGCTGTTTTCAGTACTACTACTCATGGCGAATAAACTGAACTTAATGTGTAAAATCAGTGCACTACCCTTTTATGGGTAATGTGAGAGATCACAACGCAGGTTTAGGTTAAGTGTGATTTACAACACAGTGCCAGAGCTTAGACAAGATGTTTGCATACACAGCCTTAAAGTTGTGGTCCGTACGATTTGAGTTAGGTTGTTTCTAGCTGCAGCTTTGGCGGTAAGATGTAATTGCAGGCAGGTGTCGACTATGTGACATCGGTAGATTGGCAGCTCTAGCCTGTGCGATGCTTTCACGTGCTCCAGTCCACACTGATAACAGTTTAGTCTAAGATGAGCTAATACATCCATGAAGATACGGGCTGTGTCGGGACAAGCACAGCCGTGGAGATGATAGCGGCAGGGAGGCAGCGGCTAGCTAAAGTGGCTAATCGTGCTAACACGGTCAACAGTGCTACCGCAGCTAGCGGGATTATTTACCGAGGCTATCGTGGAGGCGCGATGTTTTCCATAGTGAAGCCATCTTGTCTGCATGAGCACTGTTGCCCGTATTAGCATGGTTAGCCACGTAGCGATAGCAATCAATCTAACCAATGTGACACAAACACCCTACTAGCCACTGAGGCAGAATGTGATACAACCTTAGCTGATGAAGTGGAGAGGGAGGAAGAGCGTCCAGCACGCACCACTTTCCCCTTATTCGCCTCACCCGGGGAGGGAAGGGATAAGCATCCCCTCCGACCCGAGTGTGGCGTCTCACTGCTAACCGTATTTGCTGACACAACATGGCTAACGGTGCTAACATCTGAACCAACCTGGGCATCAGAAAGTGCAGGGAAGAAAAACTCTTGAGGCCATACAAAATGTACGCCCTTTATTGATAAAATAAGGGGGTTGTTTGTGTTGCTGCTGCCTTCTCCCGAAGGTTAGCGGCACAAGCCGGCCCGAAGTGGGAGCGGGTGAGCAGGTCTGGGATGGCAAGTTGCAGTTAACCCCGAAGCTGCCGAATCCGCTGGAGGTTGACGTGTGATCTCAGCTGGCATCAGCTCGGTCTTCTTGTGTTTCTTGGTCTTCTGTGGTCTTCTTCCCTATTTACAAATGGTTTATAAATACACTGTCATAACAGATAAAAAAAAATTGCTTAGGCAGGGTTCGGGAAGCACCCAGCCTATCCTTATAGCACTCTAAAGACCAGCATGTATTAGATGTCTCCTCAGAATACATATGACGGGAGTAGACATTTCAGAAATGCTTTTACTAACCTATTTTTCAACCTAAAATTGCAAAAAGAGATGATGTAAAAATATGCGAAACCCTAATTTAGAAGTGACTTATACAGCAGGGAAAGACAATGTCATCCTTTCTTTGACTCCTTAGACTACAGACTAGGTCTACATTTATATTAGTGAGCTTGTTTGGCATAATTCCAACATCCATTTTTCAGTGTCCATGTCCTTCTGGGTAAAGTTTTCTATTCCATGTAATGAAGTTGAAAATGCCCACCATGGGAATGAGGTCAATCTTACATAGCATTCCAGTGTGCACCTTGGATGTGTGATAATTAAATTTTTCACTTAACATACTTAGACACAAGAAAGCCACTGTTTAGATGCACATACATGCAGTACCTTGTATGGCCTGCTACACGTAAACGTCCTGATCTCAGCTGGCATCAGCTCGGTCTTCTTGTGGGTGTGGGAGTTTATTTTTTTGTTTATTTTTATTTGGACTTGAAGTTGAACGGTCTTCTTTCTTTGTCTGTTGGTCCCCCATTGTGAGTCATTAGTAATGAAATGTAGGCGCCCGATAAACGAACCGTTTCTTTGCATCTTTCCTTTTCGGAAGTTCCCAATTTCTGAGTACAGTGGAACGCAACATAATCGGCAGTGACGAGCTCCACCTGGGGCCGAAGGGGGAAACCAACCCATGCTGACTGACGCTCTACTGTGCGCTCTATTTAAATTTAGGGTGGCAAAGTCGCCGCAGACACTCAGATTGTATTGCTTGACAAAGCAGCAAATACAAGCGCTTTCATCAGTGGGTCATATGCTCAATCAACATTGTTTTAACTCACTTATTTAAAGAAAGGCACTTTCTAGACAATCAGCTACATGGAAATCTTACAGACAATAACTTTAACTGCCTGCACAAACAATTTTGTAACGTTTACATTTACACAGCATGTAAAACCGCTAACGTTGCATAGATTGCTGTTTGGATCATCGTTTTCACACAGAGATAGCTGTTAAAATGTTTATTCACAGCAACATGGATAGCCAAACGCAGGGAAAGTGAATGGGACCTTAACCAGAGTGGAAAGTTGCTGCATTGCTTTATACATGCAGTCATAGCCACAAATAGAGTAAAATAATGAGACATAATGAAAACCAGACTCCGATGTAGTTAAAGTCAGACACAGAAAACTCCTTAACCTTTTTGGCTTCATCCAAAATATTTGTACAGTAATGGAGCCTGATTGTGCAGCCCCTCCACTAATTAGACCTGTAACCTTACTGCAGTCATTACAATCAGAAAGCCTCCCACAGAGCAACACACACTCTCTACAGTCTAGACATCCTCTCTCTCAAATACACTTCCTCTGCTTACCTCCATTTCCCTCTTTCTTTCTCTCTCTCTCTCTCTCTCTCTCTCTCTCTCTTTCTGTTTAGCTTCCATGCTTCTTCATTCGCTGTGCATCTCTCACTCCTCTGCCTTCCTTTCTCTCTTTCTCCGGAGCCATCTGTTGTAAATCACCATAATGGTAATGGAGGCTGATGTACACTCCTTAACATACTGAACCCATTGACAATGGCTTTCACTCTTTAATTCACTGGTCCTCATCCAACTGAAATTGCCATTCACTCACTGTTGTGGTGCCACCAGACCAGGTCTCACTGTCTCTGTCACCAAAAAAAGGATTTCACTGCACAACTGTGGTGCTGCGTACAGTGTTTACCTTTGGCTTTACAGTATATTGGCTCTAGACCCAATGACAACTCAAGGGACCACAAGTGGAAGCTGAGAAAAATTACATTTTATGTAAATACAATACAATGTAGGTGGAGCAAGTCACACAAACTAATTAGGGAGCAGTTGTTGTTCAATTCTAAAACTAGTTCCTACACAGTTTTGTTCCCAGAAAAAGTATGTGTCACATAGCTTGGAATATACATGCAGAATTTCAAGTAAATGCAGTATATTTTCAGCTTTAACTAATTGGAAAGTGGTGTAAAGTGGGCGTACAGGCTGGTAAGCTGTGGCTAAGCAATGATTTGAGCAAAAAGCTAAACAACATCGGGCAGTAGCTGACAGCAGTTGAGAGGGTTACCTAGACCCTATTTACAAATGGTTTATAAATACATTGTCTTAATAGATTTAAAAAAAAAAAAATTACATTACTTCAACAATTAAGGCAGGGTTCGGGATGCACCCAGCCTATCCTTATAGCACTCTAAAGACCAGCATGTATTAGATGTCTCCTCAGAATACATATGATGGGAATAGACATTTCAGAAATGCTTTTACTAACCTATTTTTCAACCTAAAATTGCAAAAAGAGAAGATGTAAAAATATGCGAAACCCTAATTCAGAAGTGCCTCATACAGCAGGGAATGACGATGTCATCCTTTCTGGGACTCCTTAGACTACAGACAAGGTCTACATTTATATTAGTGAGCTTGTTTGGCATAATTCCAACATCCATTTTTCAGTGTCCATAGCGTGTACATGTCCTTCTGGGTAAAGTTTTCTATTCCATGTAATGAAGTTGAACATGCCCACCATGGGAATGAGGTCAATCTTACATTGCCTTCCAGTGTGCATCTCGGATGTGTGATAATTCGATTTTTCACTTAACATACTTGGACACAAGAAAGCCACTGTTTAGATGCACATACATGCAGTACCTTGTATGGCCTGCTACATACATACATCTTTAAATAGCTGTGGGACCATAATGACACGATATAAGATCCCCAGGGATATTACGACACATTATGACTACTTGGACCTGTTTATCCACCATGTCACAATGGGGGTAGGTTGATGAAGGTTAAAAACTCCTGCTTCAAAATCATACAAAATATTGAGGGTTTCAGCGAGGCCTGCATTGTCCCCTCCAGTCACTTTCCTAAATCAAAAGTGTTTACCTGAACTGGTTACCTGAGGCATTTGCAGGTGCTTGATGTAACTTGGGACGGTTGTCAAACAATATATTTTTGATGTATTTTGCTTTTGTGTTGCCACTGAAATCTGCAGTATTATACGAAGAGAAGAACTAGATTCATTCCAAGCAAAAGCCCACATTGCAGAAAATACTGTAAATGTATAGGTTTCTCTTCTTGTAATAATTATTAATTTATTGCCCACATCCTGTTGTGGTTTTCGTTAATATTTTACCGTCCCTAAATTGCTTTAATGAATATTAAACAGTGTGTGTTCATTCATATTTAACACTAAATCTAAAAATGATGGTGCGAGCATGAACTGGTTCTTTTAGCTGCCTTTACATATCTGATGAGTTGGCTGGCTGTTGGGTGTCTGATGAGGTCTTCATCCAACCTTTTGTGCAATCTGTGGCAACATTTGGCCAATCTTGGCTTATCCACATGTCTTGTTCAATATCAGCAGAAACAAAAATAAAACAATGATTTAATATAAGTCGGTCTTTAAATTATGGAGCAACATTTTGAGGACGAAGAGTACATGATACAAGCAGTAAAGAGCTTTACATCTGCCAGAAATTTAGTATCTGGGACCATACAAACAGACTAAAACAGAATTAACTTCTATTTTGTATTAAGTTTAAATATTTAAAGTAGAATATAGTGACATTTTTTCAGTCAACATAGGACCTTAAGAACTTTATTAGACAGTATCCTGGTTGAGCGATACAAGGATAATGTGTCTCTAAAATCATCTCTTTAGAACATCACATGACGTATATGATTGACATCTGTCAACAGCCCTGCCAGTAACTCGCACAGTTTTAGCAGGACCAGCTTTAGTGGTGGAGTGCTCTGAAAAGAAAGTGAACTGACCCCAGCTCAGGTGCATGCAAGTCTATATGTGGCCTCCATAATGATCTATATCTCCAGCCTTATTCCAGTGACTAGACACAGGCGATAAATCCTGGTTAAACTTTGTCCTTCCTCTTTTCACAGCGAGACAGTGTGCATGATGAACTGTGTCTCTCTCTGCCATACAGTCCTCTATCCTTTCCCTCCCTCATTTACTTCATCTGCACCTCACTTCATCCATCCCCCTTCTCTTTATCCCTCACCCTTGCCTTTTCCAACCCTCTCTCCGTGCATCACTTGCCCACTCATCTCTCTCTCTTTCCCATTTCCTCCTAAATCGAAAATAGCAAAAGCTGGTATGGTGACAATAAAGGCAATGCTCAACAACCCATCTGTGTATCTTATCTACTATGTACCGTACTCCAGTTTCTCTCCTCTTATTGAGTTTGTAAGAACATCAATACCCAACACTCTTTTTCCAAATTATCTAATTTAAGGCTTTAATAATCACAAGAACTCCAGGAGAGACTGCTAAACATATTTATTTTATCTTGCCTTGGTTCTCTATCTCCCTTCCTCCTCTCTCCACCTCTCTTTCCCACCCCCTCTTTCTTGATATTTTCTCTTCCCCTGTCTCCTTTGCTATTTAGCTAGCAGACACAACAAAACAAACTCTGGCCATGGTCCAGCCGGGCTGGTGAAGGAGAGGAGATGTCTGTGTAACAAATGACAAAGTGTCAACACCAGGAAAATAGCTTTACTGTGTGTGTGTGTGTGTGTGTGTGTGCGTGTGTGTGTGTGTGTGTGCGTGTGCGTGTGTGTCTGGTGGAAATAGTTTGGCACGCTTGATTACGCTTCAGCCAGTCAGCCAGCCGCTACAGTCTGGCAAAGTTCAACCTTTCAGGGCCAACATAGATATAGAGACAGAGAGAGAGGAGGAGGGAGGAAGAGATGGAAGATGAAGGTGATTCAAAACGAATAAACACAGATCCGATACCAGCGTTATCCACAGTTCACTTGTATCTCCAATTTGGGATTTTAGTCTGACAGCTGGCCTTTACTCTCACCTGTACAAAATGCAATCCGTGACCCCTGAACCAGGTCAAGCCATTGAAGGCCGAGGCATCAATCACACCACTCACAGAAGAAGAAAGATTGGGTTTATAGGTCTGAGGTTTCTGCTGAATGTTGATAGTGATGAAGCTCAAGGATTTTTTTTCTTCGCCAAAGCCTAATGACACAAATGGAATTACTATCTTAGAGATTCATAAATCTGCTTTAGTAATTTTTGCTAAAGCCCTGTTAGAACTGCAGACAATTTGATGTAATCTGCAAGATCCTTTTTCTATTTTGGTGACGGCTTTGGTACAAGGTAGTCTTGATTTAGTCAGTTTTGCTCTCTATTTCCCTAACATAAGTTCTTAACAATCATGTAAAATGCATTGATTTGGACTTTTTCATTATACTTGGTTCATCTGTAGAATAATTTTGATTCTCTGCAGGGTCTGTCTTAGCCTGGTTCCTTGAAGGCGGGTTCTCTGTTGAAGTTTAAAACTATTGGATCTGCCCAGAGCCACTCTGGATCTGCCGTAACCAATCGCTAACGTTTGGTCATGACTTCGGCTTAGCATCGCATTTAGCATTTGCCTTAGCCAACCCCTTCACAACTAACGGAGCGAGATGGAAAATCTAACTTTTCCAGCTCGATGTTGAGGAGTGCCACAACATCATGGCCACCAACAAAACTCAGCAAAGATTGTTCTTGCTCGGGCTTTAACTTCTGGATATTCGACAGCGTTGGCACAACGGGACTGAATGGCTTCGCTCGCACCTTTCTCCGCCGCCATTATGGAACTACAACTCAAACTAGCGCACAAACTCAACGTCATCGTTCTCAGCCACTCCATTTCGCTGATTGGACCAGTAAAGATTGGCCGGAGAAAACCTGCGAATATACCTTTAAACCCAGACGAAGTACTGAAGGAAAATGAAAATTGAGCGGAAGGACGTAGGAGGGCGGAGCCAGACTAGGTCCGTATCCTTTAGCATAAATATAATTTAAACAAAACTAGTTGAAACCTATTGCATTGCTGGACCGTGTTTGGGCATTGTGCTAAATCCTGACCAGATTTCTTACAGGGATAGTCGGCGGTAGTGTCTGTAATGTAAATTTCTGGAAATTAAATGTTCATCTGCAATTTTCTGTAGCATATCATATCACATGGATAAGCTACGTTTAAGTCAAATAATGAAGGGCTGCTTTAATTAAATTTAACAATATAATCATGCTGTTTTCATCAATGTGTTGCTGTTGTTAGTTCTTTGTAGGTTGCATCCCCTGACCATTATGTCAGCAGTTGGGAAACATGCCACGGGAACTTCACTTGATTGAGCTGCAGCATTTAATCATGGACAAGCTGAAACATACATGGTACGTTTACTACCACTTGACAACTTTAATGCTAATTTCCTCTGCCCCTGATCTCCAACAGCTCTCTGCTCGGAGCGCATCCACCATCTCTCTCGCTCTCTCTCACTCGACAACACACACACACACACACACACACACACACACGCTACGCCCACACTACACTATTATAATATACCAAACTGTGTCAACACCATACAAATATGAGATTGAAACCTCAAATGTTTAAAAAATTCTACAGAAAAGAGTAGTACCAAAAATGTGCAATATTTTAGAGGACACCCTAAATTTCTCAAATGTGGTTTTCTGGATCAAGCTTTGCGGGTAAAGTAACAAACCCATTTCAACAACAACAACCACGGATGTATTGAGGAAGTGGATCACATGATTGATCGCAGACGTTACCAGCTGAAACACAGGCCTATTCATTTTGAAATGGCCACTGGGGAAACTCCAACTCGACCGACCAATGGTATAAGTTCATCAGTCACTCAGAGGCAGACTTTCCTGTTTATGGGGCTGGCCCCCATTTTGTTGCAGTCCCGCCAAAAATGTATAAATATACCATTTAAACTGCTGTTGCTTCTAGAAATGTACCAGAGTTGCACCAGATTTGAATGGAAGAAGACCTAGCATTTATCATTATTTTTTCAGAACAGCAAATGTACTTATTTGCGTGTTTGATATTAATGTGGTTACCTGGGTAATAAACTACAAGAAATCCTTGTCCTTAAAAAAGAGAGTTAGAGAAGGAGGAACTAGGGCTAGGCAATATATCAACATATATATCCACAATATTGGTGATTATTTATCAAAAAGGTCATTGTGTAAATATTTTTGTGAAAGCACCAATAGTCAACCCTACAATATCGCCACAACATCGAGGTATTTGGTTAAAGATATCGTGCTTTTTTGATTTTCTCCATATCGCCCAGCTCTAGGAGGAACAAAGGACAGATGAAGGAGAGAGTGATTGAAAACGAGAGAGGAGATGAATACACAGAAAAATGAAAGCAAGAGGGAGAGAGAGATGCGGCTTTTGCACCATTAATTGTGTTGAATTATTCAACTGACTCTAAAAGGACCACTGGAGCACTTCTCTCTCCGTGTGTGTGTGTGTGTGTGTGTGTGTGTGTGTGTGTGTGTGTGTGTGTGTGTGTGTGTGTGTGTGTGTGTGTGTGTGCGCATGCATGCGCTTATATCATCTGCATATGCAGATTTGTGTGTGTATCTGTGTGTGTGTGTGGAGGGAATCAGGTGTGCGTTTCCCTTATGGAGTTTGTGGTATCCAGTCAGTGTCCTCCAGAAGAAACTACTCACTCTTTATTAATAAGTGCTGCATGGGTGTGTCGGGTTACATTACACACACACACACACAATCTCACATGAATGCAATGAGACCTCTCTGGAAAGCATCTTGTTCAGTAACACAAACAGACAGCAGCACATAAACACACACTGATATGCTGTGGCGAGTCTTTATTAATCATCTCCCATTGATCAGCTGCCCGCTGCATTTGCCCTTTAATGCCAACTTAACTTAGGTTTCCCATCTGTCTGTGTCTATCCATCTCTCCACCTCTCTGTTTCTTGGACGTTAACATGGTTTCGGTTTCACATCTGTCAGCCAAAATAGCGTGTGCCTCTGCTTCTCTCCAGACACCCCGCTCGCTCGGCTAAAAACTCACTAACTCCACGCAGCTTTTACGGTTTCTCATCCAAGGAATGTGTGAAAAGATTAGCTCAGGTTTGGTTATGCAAAAACTTAATTAGTTGGTATGTTCTCAGATTTAGCTGATGGGCATTGAGTGTCCAGTATAGCTGTAGTCCTGATGTAGTCCCGCTAGCTTTATCAGACCACAACCACTTACAGTATATACACATGTATTTGCAGCCAAGTGTGAAGTGACTGGGATGAGAACCAGACCCTGCAGGTCTAAGGCCACGGCACTCTCCCGGAAGCGCTGGATTGCCTCTGTTGGATGCGGAGTGGGTTGTTGCCCCAAATTAAATGTTGGTCTATCTTGGTGTGTTATTCATGAGTGAGGGTAAGCTGGAGGATCGGTGCACCTTCAACACTGATGGGGTCATCGTACGTGGTTGTTATGGGGAAGAGGGAGCTGAGTCTGAAGGCTAATCTCTCAATTCACCAGTTGATAAAATCTGCCTTCCAGCCCTCACCTGTGATCATATGACATTAAGGAAACAAGGGCGGCTGGACTCTCAGGAACAGGGTGAGGAGCCTGGGCTTCCAGATGGAGGTTAGGGTAAGGTTGTGATCATGTTGAGTACATCTCCGATGAGGCCTTGTTGCCAACACTGCGTGAAAGAGATTCTAGGAGTTTGTATTTCTGTCTTTAGAGATCATCACTGTCTCTGGAACACAGAGCCTCCTTACTAGTTTCCAGGTCTCTACACTTACATTTCACTTTAGGTGCAAAGTCACACTTATTTTAAGAAATAACATGAATGCATCTTTATTTCATCATTAAACTTAAAGTGTGCACATGATGCAGCAGCAGGCTGATTTAACTAAGAGAGTACTCAAGAATTTTTAAAAATATAGGATGTACTCAGGACTGAACAAAGGCCCGGGATGCCTTGTGCATCATTATGCATTTATTTTCAAACAGCACAGAGGCTGCTAATTCTTTTGAGGTGCTGCAGTTATGCATGGGGTTTGCTAGCATTTTATCCAATCTGAATCTGGTATCAAATCCCTTATTAAATCCAATTAGGTTCAGCATTCAGCCTTTGAGAAAACGGTAGTTATGAATAACTACAACTGAAAAGATTCAGCTAAAATATGTAGGGTGAGAGAACAAAAACAGTTTTGAGTGGCAGCCTAATTAACGTTCAAAACCCGCTGCTATAACTTGAAAATGAGATAAGATAACACACAACTCATTGGGATCTAAGCTAATCTATTAATCTATTCTGCCAAACCATGCACGCACCGGTGTGCCCAAATACATTTTCACATACGCAGACAGGGTGCTTGTGTTATACAGTATACACATTGAAGGACCCTGAGAACATCTGGGGCTGACCTACTGCACTGTCTGTCCCAAAAGTTTGAACAAAACACGGTGAAGCAGCATTATGTTAGCATGCAACACCGACCTGGAGTAATCTCCCAAATAATACTAGACGAGCCCCGACTTTGACCTCTCTGAAGACATTTCTTTTTTTTCTTTTAAATGCCCTTCATTTTAACTGGATGATGAGGGTTTTGTCCTATCTTTTATATTGTGTCTGTACTTTTTTTTTTTTTTTTAACTCAGATTTTATTGATTTTTAGTATAACAATAAAGAACAAAGAACACAGCATACCATTTTTCACATTTGTTATCATATTTTGCTTGCTGAAGTCTCAATATATACGTCAGTCTTTCCATGTTGAGTATCTCCTCGACTACGTCCAGCCAGTTCCTCAGAGTGGGAGGGTCCTCTCTACACCATTTTCTGGTGATTGCCTTCTTGGCCGCAGCCAACAGAATTTTAACCAGGTATCCGTCTTCATGTTGTACTTTTTCCCCTGTCAGCTTACCGAAATATAATATCTCACATGTCTTTGGTAGTTCATATCCCAGTATTGCTTTCAATTCCACCCACACACCATTCCAATATCTTCTGATTTTAGTACATTCCCAAAAAACATGAGTGTGACCTACGTTCTGCTCCCCACACCGTCTCCAGCATGTTTGTTGTGTAGATGAAAATGTGCTCTTTGTTTTGGGAGTAATAAAGAACCTGATCATATTTCTCCAGCAAAATTCTTTCCCCATCCTGGAGTTGGTGGTGGTTCGCTGTACGGTATGTTAAACCAGTCCTCCACAGTTAATGGTATTTTACTTTCTTTTACCTATCTGTCTCTTATATACAGTGTAGAAGTTCCTCTGCTCTTCTCTAGACCCTGGTACAGTGCTGAAACCACCTTTCCAGCATTGTTTCTATATGCCTTACATAGTGTTATAGTTACGTTGTTCAGCTCCTGAGGGAGATCTGGTTTTATTTCTTTCTCAAAGAAGTCTCTAATTTGGTAATACCTAAACTGGTCGTAATCCTCCAGACCATATTCCCTCTTCAGTTTTTGAAAGCTTTTAATTTTGCCCCCATCAATTATTGTGCATATTGCTGTAATTCCCTTGTTTATCCATTGTTCACAAATACTATCCATTGCCCCTGGTTTAAATTTAGAATCACGAGTCGGCCATCTCAAAATTTTGATTTCCCTTTCTAAATTGTATTTCCTAATCACTGTAAACCAGATTTCCAGAGTGAATCGAGTAATTGGGTCAAGCATATTCTTATACTTTTTAAACATGTCCCTGTTTGCTATCATACTTTGGATATGATAACCCTCTCTTTTTAACTCAATATCTTTCCACCTTGCAGTATACTCAGGGTCACACCAATACACCAAAGGTCGTATCTGTGCAGCATAGTAATATTCTAAGAGGTTTGGTAAGGCTAACCCGCCCTTGTCCCTAGGGATCTGAAGAGTTGCATACTTTATCCTCGGCCTTTTCCCCCCCCATATGAACCGTGAGATTTTTTTGTTCCATTCTGTGAATTGTGATATGGGGATTTCTATTGGTAATGATTGAAACAGATATAAAATTCTCGGTAACACATTCATCTTTATGATTTCTATTCTAGAGCTAAAATCCAATGTTAGCGCTGACCATCTTTCCATATCTTTTTGAATGTCTTGATTTAGAGCCCCATAGTTAATTTTGTACAGTCTTGTTAAGTTTCTACTAATAATTACACCTAGGTATTTTATTTTTTTTGCTTCCCATTTGAAGTTATATGCTTGTTGAATGGCTTGTGGTGGGGTATAATTTATCGGTAGTACCTGTGTTTTTGTCACATTGAGTTTATAACCTGACAAGTAATAAAATGAATTCAGTCTTTCCATAAGTCTTGGAAGACAAACATCCGGTTGTTTTAGACTGATCATAACATCATCTGCAAATAGCCCGATTTTATGTTCTGTGCCCTTCACCTCTATCCCCGCTATACCTTCATCTTCTCTTATTGCTTGGGCCAAAGGCTCGATGAAAATCGCAAAAAGAGTTGGAGATAAGCAACAGCCCTGTCTGGTAGATCTTTCCAGTTTGAACCAGTTAGTGAGACTGCCATTTATTTTAATTCTAGCCTTTGGGTCTTGGTAAAGTGTTTTAATAATGTTTACTGAGTCTGCATTAAAACCAAATTTTTCTAAAGTAAGGTATAAAAATTTCCAACTAACGCTATCAAAGGCCTTTTCTGCGTCCAAACTGAGCAGCAGTGCACTTTCTCCAGTTTTTTGTACTTCTTCAATTATATGTAAAGTCCTCCTTATATTGTCCTGTGTTTGGCGTCCCTTAATAAAGCCACACTGATCTTCATTAATTAGTTCTATCATAAAAGTTTCTAGTCTCTTAGCTAGGATGGTTGTAAATATATTATAGTCACAATTTAGTATTGATATTGGCCTATAGTTTTCACAGAATTCCTTATCTTTCCCCTCCTTGGGAAGCACCGTGATTATGGCTTCTTTCCAAGAGGAGGGAATCTTACCTTTCTTTAAGGTTTCATTGAATGCCGCTAATAACATTGGACCCAGTTCCTTTTTAAACATTTTATACCACTCAGCCGGGAAGCCATCGCTCCCCGGGGTTTTATTTGTTTTTAACTTATTAATGGCTTCTTCCAATTCCTTTGCTGTAATACATGAATTTATAAATTTGTTTTGTTTCTCTCCTTTTGTTGGTAGATCTAATGAACTTAAAAGTTTATTATTTCCTCATCTGCTGAGTCCAGCTGTGTATACAGCTTTTTGTAATACTTTTTAAATACTTTCTCTATTTTTCCTGGTTCAAATTCTAGTGAATTGGTTGTGGGATCTCTGATTTTATGGATTGTATTCATGAGTTGCTGTTTCCTTATTCGCCTAGCTAGTAATTTTGTTCCTTTGGAGCCTGATTCGTAGTAAGTCTGCCTTAGTAGTCTAGATTTCTTTTCCACTTCGTCTCCTAGTATCTCATTCACTTTTGTCTTCACTTCCTTGATTTGTTGAAGCACACCTGCATCTATTGAGTCTTTATGTTGTTGCTCTAATTTTTTAAGTTCTTCAATCTTCTTCTGATATAGTTTCAATCTATTTTTCTTGTTGTATGCTGCTCGAGATATTAGTTTTCCCCACATAACCGCTTTCATGGCATCCCAAAGTGTAGTAAAATCTACCTCCCCATTGTTGTTCTCTTTCCTGTATGTATTTATTTCTGTTTTGATCTCCTCAACAAATCCTGGATTATTTAGTAGACCAACATTCATTCTCCATGCAGTATTCCTTTTCCTGCTGTTCATATTAAGCATCAGGTGGAGAATACAATGATCTGACATGTCCGCTACGCCAATCTTGCACTCTTCTATTCTAAATCTATCCGCTATATTCATGAAAAAATTATCTATCCTTGTATAGACTGAGTGAGAAGCTGAGTAGAACATGAAGTCCCTCTCGAATGGATATAGTTCCCTCCAAACATCTGAAAATCCTAGCTCTGTTAATACAGTGTTTAAGTATCGGGACACTTGAATTTTGCTACTTTTCTTTGTACTAGTTGTGTCCAAATCCTGACTCAGTGTGATGTTAAAGTCCCCTCCACATATCAGTATCCCTTCTATTTCTTGAACAACAACTTCAAATAAATTCTTGAAAAAACTCTTATCACTGTCCGGGTGTGCATAAACATTGACGAGTGTAACTAATTGATTTTCAATTTTCCCCTTAATCAAAATGTATCTTCCCTCTCTATCTTTCACTTCCTTCAAAGTCTCAAATTTTACTGCATTTGAAATTAAGATCATTACCCCTCTTTTCCTCCCTTCTTTGTATGAAGTATAGTATGTATTTTTAAATCCCAATTTTTTATATTTTTCGTGCTCCTGGTCCGTTAGATGTGTTTCTTGTAGAAAGCTAACCTGTGACCCCTCTTTTTTCAGCTTTGCTATGACCTTCCCTCTTTTCATTGGGTTATTTAACCCGTTCACATTCAGAGACACCACTTTAAGTTGGCTATGTTGCATCTCCTCCCTTCTTTAGGTTTTCCCTTTTCTCCCAATGAAGCTTGCAATTCTAACAACAATATGAACTCGAACTTCAAAACAATGCTTCTGATTACAACAGGTCTCTATAATCATTCCCGTGCCCTTGTTGGAAGGAAAGGGGAAGGTCCCCCAGTAATGGTGGGGCCCCTAACTAGAGGTGAACAGAGGTCCTGTATAGAGTCCCCCTTGCCTTCTAGTAGTGTCCAACATGTCTCTGCATTCCCACTCTACCAGTCTGAATAGAACATATGAAAAGCCTAATAGTGGGAGGCAAGCTAAAGCCTAGTATACAAACTCTACATTTGACACCAAGTAAATGGGTAAGCAAATATTATCTCCTGGGGTATTGCAGTGACTTAGTCTCTTTTTCCATCATTTATCCCCCAACCCTGATATCGTCTTAAGGTTACCTTACCACAAAGCCATTCTCTGTATTTATGAAAAACCGAATATTTAAATGGATATAATAGCTAATAACAAAAATGTCTTTTCCCTACCCCTTTCTGTCTCTTATACGACATGTCGTACTAAACAGTTAGTATATGATCGTGATTCATATTTATTTTAGGATGAAACCTTATTCACGTCTGCATCACCCAATTGAATCAGATGTTATCTCCATCTTCGGCTCTCCGGAACTCCTGCAGCCTTCCTCTCGCGCGTTAAGTTAATTCACCATGCGCCCATGGTCCTCCGACGTGTTGCCACCGCGATGCCACCTGTATCCGCTCCTCCATCTTGCGCCCCTCGTCATCTTCCCTCATCTGAACATCCATTCCCCAGTCAACAGAGCGTCTTTAGCTTCCATGTTGAAGGACTCGAGTTCCTCGATGCGTGTTTGTGCCTCATTGAGACTTTTCTTCTGGTCCTGTAGCTCGTCACTGTTTGCCTTAAGTTTGTTGTTGACGTCTTCTTTAAAATTGGCAAACTCCTGTTTAAAGCTCGTGTCTAGGGCCGTTATGTCATTTTTCATTTCTTCTTTGAGTTCACAGATTTCTTTAGTGATGTCCGTCAAATATTTGTACAATGCTGGCGTATCGTCTTTGGCTAATGCTCCGCCGCCATCCCCCCCCCTGCTTCACCTCTTGCCTCCATCATGAAACTCTGCTTCTTTTCCTGTGTTTTCGGATTTTTTTGGCTTTTCTGACGGGTTCCCCCACTCATCCCTCGTAATATCTATTTGAATTCGGTTTATCGTTAATTGGGGGGTTTATTTGTCTTTGACTGGTAGGAGCTACAGACTACGCCGCCATTCCTCTCATCGCTCCACCGGAAGTCTGTGTCTGTAAATCTTTTATCTTTACTATATTTCTATTATTCTGTAAAGCACTTTGAATTGCCCCGAAATAAAGCTGCCTTCCTGAGAGTCCTGCTTAGGAATTTTTGTAATGCTGATGCTTAATGAGTAATTTCAGGTTCCTTCCAGTACTGTACTGTAATGTTTCGATCGAAAGCAACTCCGATGGGAAATAATGAAGTGTGCTGATAGGCAGCGCGATGCTATAGGCAGGCTTTTATTACTTGCTCATAGACAGACACTCAACCACTTAGCAAAGGCATGGCATAGGTTTCCTTTAGTCAGGAGCTCAAAATGGGATTTTTATGTCTCTGAGGTCTGATCGTTGTTTAAAAAAGATCATTACTACAACCTGTTTCACTGTACTGGTAGTTTGCCCAGACAGCCATGCTATGATCACATCAGTTGCTCTATGTATGCATTTGGTCTTTTTTTATATTTATTGCACTCCCTTTAAGCAACAATAACACGCTTAAAATCCAAAGTAAAGTTTCATAATATATGGCGACTGTGCTTTCTCTTTCCAGGTTTTCCATTACCTAACTCTGCTCAGCAAGCGCCTCACTCTGGACTCTTTTCCTCCATTTCTGTCTTGATCTTGTCTTCAAGGTACAAATGGACCCTTCTCATGAGATGCGGATTGGAGTAAGCACATGAATAATTTGTATCTAATATCCCTTCTCCTCTCAGCAATATAAACATGCTTCTCCTCAGTGTCTCACCTATTCTCGGCCTCTCCTCTCCATTCTTCTCTCACTCAATCTCTCTTTGTCCCCTCTCTCTCGCGCCGTCCTTCCTTTCCTCACAGACTTCACTAAACATGCTTTGAGTGAAAATGGAAGTGGTTTATCACTCAGGTCCATTATGTTAGCATTCAGTAGATAGAGCCAAAGGACACCATGATTAATTGAAAAGGCTTGTGTGTATAAGTTTGTGTGTTGGTATTTAAATATTACAGCATGCATCACTCCTCTAGTTGGCTACTCAGTGTGTGTATATTCATGCTTCAATGCATTATAAACATACAATTTCAGCTCGGCTACAAATGGTAGAGCAGTGTTTCTCAACGGGGGCGGTACCGCCCCCCAGGGGGCGTTCAGAAGATGATGGGGGGCGTTAGAAGCAATATTTTGGAAAGGGGGGCGTTGAGGTGCCCTTGGGGGGCGTTTGTTTGAAAGCTAGTTTAAACCAAAGATTCACAATAACAATACATGTTTACACTTAAACTACTTGCAAAAAACAGTTTTCTGCAACATTAAAAACCTGCCAGTTCACGGCACTGCAACTGGACGTGGATCATTGTTCGGCGCAGCTCCGTGCTGCCTTCATGGAAACGGGAAGTCAGAGCATCGTCTTAAATGAGCTCCGTATTTCAGCGTGAAGCTGCGTTCAGAAAAATAACTCGCCGCGCGGGGTGGTGCGACGCGTCCTGATGTATTCTTTAATCCCCCAATGTAGCACAAGTAGACTTTATATTTCACAGTAACAGTTTTTCGTCAGATCTTTTATAGAACCCAACGTTTCCTACTGTACCTGAAGGCAGCTTAATTTCAACGAAGAAAAAAGACGAAAAGACGAGAGATTTTATTTTTTTTTTACGAGCGAGATATCGACTGTGCTTTGTTGTTTGGCAAACATTTAGCTGTCCCCCAAACTCCCGGGCAATTCAGGGCTTGTGTTTGCTGTTTTAAAACTTTCTTGTTGAAGCGATAGAGGAAGAGATGTCACTGTTTACTGCAGGGACTCCACCTCCTCAAAAGCGCCGCCGATGTGGGGTTGCGCGCTTCTCCAAACGTTTTTTCTGCTATTTACTCGCAAGACAGGCGATAGCAAACCTAGACTTTCAAACCTAGACTCTTCAAACCTAGACTCTTCAAACCTAGACTCTTCAAACCTAGACTCTTCAAACCTAGACTCTTCAATCCTAGACTCTTCAATCCTAGACTCTTCTAACCTAGACTCTTCTAACTTATACTCTTCTAAGCATCAACAAAGGGCTCTCACTAACTTTCAAAGGTTGTAAACTTATTTCCATTCGGCAGTAGGTGTCGTTCTTCAAGTCGTTTGTCATCACCAAAATGAAAACCTTGTTTCTGTGTGTGTGTGTGTGTGTGTGTGTGTGTGTGTGTGTGTGTGTGTGTGTGTGTGTGTGTGTGTGTGTGTGTGTGTGTGTAATCCTGCTTTTACCCCATGATAAGTGCAAGCTTGTTTTCCGTTGGAACAATTTAAATGAAAAATAGATTTGAATGTTAAATTGCTAGCTGTTTCTGATTGGCTACTGTTAGTGTTTGTAATAATAATAATAATAATAATAATAATAATAACATTTTATTTAAAAGCGCTTTCATGACACCCAAGGTCACTTCACAACCAAAAAAGGACATTCAAATTATAGTCATCTTATAAAGGTGCTGAGGTTCACACCATGCAGCAGGCCTTTTGATAATACCTAATTATAGTTTGAATGTTACATATCTAGTAGTTCTGATTGGCTGCTGTTATTTAATTTGAATGTCAAATGGTTGCATTTAAAAAAAAAAAACTGTAAATATTTCTATTCACATGGCTTTTTTGATACCTGGGAAACTAATACATGTGTTGTTTGTCATTCAATGATTTGATTTATTGATTATTTTTAATAACAATAGTAACGACAATAATAGGCCTATATTAGGGCGTAATCATTAATATCCAGGGCAATTAGCCTACATAATATTTGATGGGGGGCGTTAGGGACCTGGATAATGGATAGGGGGGCGCTGGCACAAAAAAGGTTGAGAACCACTGTGGTAGAGTGTGAAGAAACAGGAGAAGTGAAATATAGCACATGTCACAGGTCAAATTTTAACGCCATTGGATGCACATTGAATGTGTCAGAATCCACAGGTCTGCTGAGCCGGAACATATTGTCTTCTAAAGATTAGTTTCCGTAGTGTCCATGAGGAATCCATGTCAAACATGTTGCAGGACTTCTCAGGTTTTTGAAGTGCTCAGGGATGACGCACAAACAGTCACGTTGTATGTACGTATTAGGGCTGTGCAGTTAATCAGAATTTTAATCGCAATTACGATTTTGGCTCCTAGCGATCGCAAAAAAAGATTCATCGGAAAGAAAAAAAAACAATTGTTTTGCACTTTACATTTTGTCTTGTGTTCTGAATGGGGAACATTTTTTTTCAAATGACAAAAGTATCAAGGGAACATCTTTCCAAAAGACAATTCTTTCCATAATCGAGCAGCCCTAATGTGTACGAGGTCTTTGAGACAGAGCTAATTAATTGACGATACATTATGAACTTCTATAAAGTTTTGCTCTCGTTAGGAAAAGAAAAACAAGTCGTGTGATGCAGATCCCTGCAGCAAAGTCCACAGCAAAGCTCTGATTGTTGACAGTATACAAAATCCATCATTTGAAAAACCTGACACCTCATCTTATGAAATTAAAAACAGTATGTAGCCTATATAATGTGATTGAAGTCACTGATCTGAAAGGCTTTGTTGCTGAAAATGCAATCAGCTGTGGGACACCGAACCTCACACCTGCACAATGGATGTGTTCTCTCTCTCTCTCTCTCTCTCTCTCTCTCTCTCTTCTTTTGTAAACACATTACAAATAATGTTTCAGTGTCGAGCCTTCAGCACAAGCTGACATTTAATTGATGAAAGCTTCAGGCTGAGACATCTGTTTGTTCCTTAATGAATTTAAAATCTTAAAAAAAAAAGGTTATCATCTTTTAGTCTATTCAACCTTTTATTTTGTCAAATGCATATTACAGTGCCTTGCGAAAGTATTCGGCCCCCTTGAACGTTTCGACCTTTTGCCACATTTCAGGCCTCAAACATAAAGATATAAAACTGTAATTTTTTGTGAAGAATCAACAACAAGTGGGTCCCAATTATGAAGTGGAACGAAATTCATTGGCTATTTCAAACTTTTTTAACAAATAAAAAACTGAAAAAGTGGGCGTGCAAAATTATTCAGCCCCTTTACTTTCAGTGCAGCAAACTCTCTCCAGAAGTTCAGTGAGGATCTCTGAATGATCCAATGTTGACCTAAATGACTAATGATGATAAATAGAATCCAGCTGTGTGTAATCAAGTCTCCGTATAAATGCACCTGCTGTGATAGTCTCAGAGGTCCTTGTAGCAGCGGCAGAGAGCATCATGAAGAACAAGGAACACACCAGGCAGGTCCGAGATACTTTTGTGGAGAAGTTTAAAGCCGGATTGGATACAAAAAGATTTCCCAAGCTTTAAACATCCCAAGGAGCACTGTGTGCGATAATATTGAAATGGAAGGAGTATCAGACCACTACAAATCTACGAAGACCCGGCCGTCCCTCTAAACTTTCAGCTCATACAATGAGAAGACTGATCAGAGATGCAGCCAAGAGGCCCATGATCACTCTGGATGAACTGCAGAGATCTACAGCTGAGCTGGGAGACTCTGTCCATAGGACAACAATCAGTCGTATACTGCACAAATCTGGCCTTTATGGAAGAGTGGCAAGAAGAAAGCCATTTCTTAAAGATATCCATAAAAAGTGTCGTTTAAAGTTTGCCAAAAGCCACCTGGGAGACACACCAAACATGTGGAAGAAGGTGCTTTGGTCAGATGAAACCAAAATCGAACTTTTGGCAACAATGCAAAAAACGTTATGTTTGGCGTAAAAGCAACACAGCTCATCACCCTGAACACACCATCCCCACTGTCAAACATGGTGGTGGCAGCATTATGGTTTGGGCCCGCTTTTCTTCAGCAGGGACAGGGAAGATGGTTAAAATTGATGGGAAGATGGATGGAGCCAAATACAGGACCATTCTGGAAGAAAACCTGATGGAGTCTGCAAAAGACCTGAGACTGGGACGGAGATTTGTCTTCCAACAAGACAATGATCCAAAACATAAAGCAAAATCTACAATGGAATGGTTCACAAATAAACATATCCAGGTGTTAGAATGGCCAAGTCAAAGTCCAGACCTGAATCCAATCGAGAATCTGTGGAAAGAACTGAAAACTGCTGTTCACAAACGCTCTCCATCCAACCTCACTGAGCTCGAGCTGTTTTGCAAGGAGGAATGGGCAAAAATGTCAGTCTCTCGATGTGCAAAACTGATAGAGACATACCCCAAGCGACTTACAGCTGTAATCGCAGCAAAAGGTGGCGCTACAAAGTATTAACTTAAGGGGGCTGAATAATTTTGCACGCCCAATATTTCAGTTTTTTATTTGTTTAAAAGGTTTGAAATATCCAATAAATTTCTTTCCACTTCATGATTGTGTCCCACTTGTTGTTGATTCTTCACAAAAAATTACAGTTTTATATCTTTATGTTTGAGGCCTGAAATGTGGCAAAAGGTCGAAAAGTTCAAGGGGGCCGAATACTTTCGCAAGGCACTGTATAAGCCTCAAGCATGGTATATATTATAAACATTGCAAAGTGCATCACCTGTCTCAGGAGAGCACAGAAACAAGTATGAGGGAAGGTCAGAAGTGTTAGAGCTTTGAACTAGATTGGAGATACGTTTGTTTTAAATTGGCAACTGGTAAAATATTGATAGTAAGACCAGACATAAATTCATACCTCACCTATCATTAAAACCGGCTAGAAACTAAACGATCTGCATACATGTCCAACACTTGACTTTTAAAAGCAAGCTATTTTATTTTATTGATTTGTTTTTAGGAATGTGTTAGAAGGTCTGCCCACTATTCATTGTGCTCCTAAGTTCTGCTCTGCGTTTCTTGTAGTCTGAACATGAGTAGTGTGGACGCAGCCAAACACAAGGTGCGCTGTGGGTTACTCAGCAGACCCGGACGCTTTTAACCTCCCTGCGTGCGGGTTGAGGTCCGTGCAGGCACGGAAACTCTAAAATGCACTTAAGTGAGAAGTCCTCAGATAAGACAGAATTCTGCATTTTAGAATCATATGCTCCCTAAAAATAAATGTATGCCACCTTAAAAATTGAAAGAGGAGCATGTGTGCAACTTTCAATTCAAAGTCAGGGTGGGTACATTTGGTTATTTTCTGCTCCTCAGTTCTCCAGTTCAGGAGTGTGTCACCATCCAACTCTGCAAGACACACTGGCACAAAAAGTGTGGAGGTGTCCTCATAAGTTATTAGATTTACATTATAAATACTGATAAAGTGGGGACTTTGAATGCCGTTCGGAGTGGATTAGCCTGCTGAGACTTCCACTTTTTTCCAAACTCTCACTATTTTCTTTCTCACTTTGTCAGGGGATTTGTCAGTTGTCTCAGTTTTTTTTTTCTTTTTTCGGTGTCACTGAGGACACGGGGAGGTGAGAATGAGGAAGGGAGGCAAAGGAGACGGGACAGAAGGAGGGAAGGATGGGCTGATGGATGAACAGAGTGGGTACTGTGTCTGGTGGCGCCATTCTTAGAGTGATGTATAAGAAAGAGATGAAGAGACAACATCTGCAATAACGGCAGATAGTGATGTCTTACTTTTTGTGGAAAGACAATCTTTAGGATATATGACTTAAGGTTTCATTGGAATAAACAGTGTTGGCGTATCATCAGAATTTAGACCAAAATACAGCAACATCACTACTGTACGTTTACAGCTACACGATTTTGCCATTGTTTTTATATTTGACATGGACCCCTGAGTACATTTCCCCAAAGGGGTGTTGATGTCCGTTGTTTGTCCATCTTCTCAAAAAGTCCTTCATATTTGGCTCCTGACACTAGTTGGTAAAGTTGGACTGGGATTCAGTTAAAGACACAGTGAGCTGTCAAAATAACTGCAGACATTTTCCAACTGTGTAGACTTATGACGTTTTTCTATTACATGGTAATGGCCGCGGTGCCCATTGCAGATTTAGTACCGCCTCATGCGTGAGGTGAGCACGGCTGGTCGTCATAGCGCCGCCGCAGGAAACTGCCGTGACCTAACGCGACACACACACACAGAACGTCGAAGGTGTGTTGTTGTTGCCACAGGACACCCCCGTCTGTCGCTTTCACGTCACCTTTTGGTATCGCCTCAGCTCGCTTGGAACCTCGACGGAGGTGGTACTAAAAAAAAAAAGTACCTGTTAGCAGGTACCAGGGACTTTTGGAAAAACGTCTTTATTGTCTCAATTTCATGCTACATACTAACTGTATACAGTAGCCCATACTTACTCTTCTATTACTATTATTCTATTCTATTCTATTATTACTTTTTCCAACATCATTTGCAAGCTGTCTTACATCCATCTGCAATTTCTTAGCCTTTTTTTGCAACTGCTTTGTAGCTCCTCCAGGTGTTTTGTGCATTGCATTGTGGGACAATAGTGTCCCTTAATAGCCAACTTAAAAACAAATACACATCTAATATGTACCGAGTTTCTTTTGAGTATTCTTAATTTAGTCACTTTTCCAGTGTGAACACACTACATTCTTACTGTAAAACCTTCTTTGGATTAGCATGTATGGAGTTGGGACACAGCTTTATACTCTGCCAGCTCTATTTCAAATCTTTTTCTCCTCTTACTTCCTCTCCCTCTTTTTCTCGCCCTTCTTCTCTTTCCCTCTCTATTTTCCTTCTCACCACTCTCACACTCTTCTAATTTAAACTCCATTTAAGCTTGCAGAACACTCTTGGTAGAAGTCCTGGATGTTTATAATATCAAATATTCATTTCAATCTTGCCCCCCCCCAAAAAAAAGCATCTGTATTAGAGTTATTTTGACAATGCTTATAGATATTTAGATGGAAGGAGGAGGGCTAAATGGATGCAAACGCCGATAAAAGGACAATATGGAGATGTGTATAGGATGGATAGATGGATGGATGGATGGTATGTACTGCAGCAGAGAAAAAGGGGTTAAGGAGTTAGGAAGGCCTCAAAAGAGAGGGAGGGTGAGACAGAGGCGGAGAGAAAGCTTTTTGCAACCTGCCACCAGAGACATCACAGTTTTTCTGCTCAGAGGGTTTTCACTAGTTAAGAACAACAGCTTTGTGTGTGTTTGTTTGTGTGTGTGTGTGTTTGTGTGTGTGTGTGTGTGTGTGTGTGTGTGCGTGTGTGCCCAACTAAGCCTCAACATGTTAGCACTGCCGGGACTGCCTTACGCTCCCCTGTCCTCTCCTGCACTCCTCCCTGACTTTTGTCTTTGTCTTTCTTCTTTTGATGTCACTTCTTGGTGTTGCTTCTGACTTTCCCTTCTTTCCTTTCTCCTTTCCTTATTTCTTCCATAAATCCCTTCTCTTTCTCTCCATGTTTTCTTGCAGTGTGCTCTTCTTTTAAAAGGGTTCTGGGTTGTCTGTTGTTCTTTTTTTGTGTAGCAATGCCATTAGGTCCATATCCTCTCCCATTGCACCTGAGGATCACTGACAGGCCGTGAACACTCACAGAAAAGCTTTACTGTCAATAATGGATTAACCAACTTGCAAAAAGGAGTAAGATATATATATAAAGTAGAGGATGGAGTAAAGAACAAAGGTGTATCTTTTATTAAAAACTGTGACTGTGTTTGCCACAGTGAAGAAAAAAAGCTTGCTCATGAACTTAATAATAAGTGAGGTGGAAGAGAATAAGTTAGTTTGTGTTTGACGTCCCCCTAAAGAAAATAACGCCCGGTAACCGTGCCACTCAGTCTGGACTATTTATCAAACATCCAAAACGCAAAGAATGAGAGAGGATACCTCGTCTCGGAGGGTCATGGCGCTTCAAGAGACGGGAGTGAGATGCAGTGTGACAGGCAGACAGATAGATAGACGTGCAGGCAGGCATGGCACAAAATTGGTTGGTGGGCGGTAAAATCTACTCCGACGCGGGTCAGGTCAAACAGCGCATTGCAATGACAAATTGCAATTTTCCAACCACCTCAGCCAAAATTGGGCAGGTTTAGGGCGCCGAGCAGCCTGGTTTTATGAGAGCTGAAACTTTATACGAGAGATGAATGTCCGCTCTCCTTCCGTTGCCTTTGCTCCCTTTACACTGGGTCAAAGCCCTCAGGTTATGGTTGAAGTGATCAATAGTGGAAAAAAAGTTGGTAAAAATATAAATAAAGAAAACACTGTGCACCGCTGTTGTGTTCCAAATAATTGATTCTTTTTTTATACTGGGGTGTTCGTCAGGGAACACTTTAGTGATGCCTCAGTGATGAAATGAGACATTAGATCCATCGTCAAATGCTAAACAGTGATCCCAAAACTTCTCCCATGCACAAAAACATATCAGTAAATATAAGCGATTGCAATAACACTTTTTTTACTTCTGTAGTAGGGATTTTACAAACGCAGCAGAAGGTCTGAAATGCATGATACATTCAAAAATCCATCTGCTATACTATCAAGCATGCACCTATTTCATTAAGACAGCAGCTATAACAATTACCAATCATGTTACTTTTAGTTAAAGTTAATAAGTTATAGATATATATAGTATGTAGTACTAATACACTCTCAGTAGTGATTAACAGTGGACTAGTCTCACTTCGCCAGACCTTCCACACGCTGCGGACGAGGGTCTGGCTAGTCCACCCAGCATTCCGGGATGGGAGAAAAACGTGCTCTTGTTTATTGGCATTTCTTTAAACCAATCACAATCGTCGTGGGTGGCGCTAAGCTCCTCACGGAGCCGCTGCAAAATGGCCTCGGGGAGGAACTTGTTTTAGTGGAACGTGTGTACGTTCAAAGGTTGTTTTAGTCGTGAAACAGAAAACTCAGATTTAAGATTAAGATTTATGTATTTGATTGGGACAACGCACATTGATCACCATTTCTGTAAATGCGCCAGTGGTAGCCAGACGGTTAGTTTTCAACTGTAGTCCTAGTTACCTAGCATGCATGTCTTTATGGTGAGGAAACTGGAGCACCTGGAAGAAACTCACGCAAACACACTTTTTTTCCTCTCCGCTCTCCTGCAGTATATCTTCAGCATATCTTACATATTGTAATGATCTCATTCTCTCCTCCTTTCTCACTCCTCTCACCCTCTATCTCTACGAGTTCCGATCTTCTGTCATTACCATGTGTCTGTTTTCTATTGCCATTTCTGCTCACCCTGAACTCCCCAACCCCCCCACCCATGCGTGTGCGCACGCACGCACGCACACACACACTACAATTGTTGTATACTTTGACATGCCTTTGACTCTTAATGTGCAGTATGTATGATTCATGAGTCTTTTCTGTCCCGAGAACCACATGATTTGAAAAAGGCATCCTCTCTATCTCTCCCCACATTGGTAGAGAGCCACCCGTTCTCACTCTTAACTCGTCAAATAGGGCAGCTCGGTCAGAGGCCCTCAGCATCTGATACCGACGCACGCAAGGCACCCTTTAGCACCTGTATGAGACGCCCCAGGCTTTCAACTAACCCCAACGTAAAACATCTGCAGCAATATTAGATGCTCAGAGCGACAAAGGCCGCGTAGGGAGGAGGTTGGGATGGAAGGATGGTTAAATCAAACACAGGACTGTTACCCAGGAGGCCGCTGTTTGTGTCCCGTGGGAAACCAGAAGTCAACTTATTTTAACTTGAAACCACATTCTTTTCCTGAACCTAACTAAGTAGACTGCAAGTTAAAAAAAATTATGCCAAAGAGTCCTGACCAAGCGTTCGTATGTGGCGAGTGAGAATGTGTTGTAGAGACATTAATAATTGGCGCATTAATAAAGAGTGCAAGACAAAGTGGCTTCCATTTCAGATCTGTATTTTTCTCTACACATTTTTACAATGTAAAATCAGTTCAGTTCTGTACACACTCATGCAATTTGGGTCAGCACAGTGAAGATGAGTTTAATGTGAGTGACGGTAGCAATTCCTTTCATTCTCTCTTAATATTGAACACATTTCTTTTTTTCAAATGCTGTGTAATGGTGCGTGAGAATAATATTTAGACAGAAGAGTTAATATTGCCTATGAGAGGAATGTCTACTATGATGACAATGTAAGAAATCGTACTATTGAGGCCCTAAAACCATGTACTGCTTGTTTCTCAGCAGGATTGAAACACCTCTGTAACAGCAAAGATGGTGTGTGTGTGTGTGTGTGTGTGTGTGTGTGTGTGTGTGTGTGTGTGTGTGTGTGTGTGTGTGTGTGTGTGTGTGTGTGTGTGTGTGTGTGTGTGTGTGTGTGTGTGTGTGTTGCTCTTTTTTGTATTTGACTGTTTATGTCACAGGTTTCATCTCTGAGGTGTCTTATCCCTTGGCCTAGATACATAATTACCCAAATTCAGTTTCTATATGCTGTCTGTGTGTTACAGTATGTGGTTTACCAATAATTGGATGCCTACTTTGGTTTATGCAGCCTACTACAGTCAACCCAGAATGACCTGTCTCTACAACTTCCAAATGTTGTTTTTTTTTTACAGCTGTAACACACAGAGAATAACATTTGAAACTGCTGCCAATATTCCCCCATCTCTACTGCCTAAAATAATGTTGCATATCAAAGACTGAATACCCCATTGCTTTTGGTAATTTAACCTTCTCTTATGACTTCAAATGTGTGAAACATTTTCTGCACAGTGCCTTTACTAGCAATAAAACAGTTTAATGAGAAAGCATTTTAATGAGAAAGGTCAACTACGTAAAACATTCTCTGACAGTTATGTTTACGCAGTGGATGTACATTATTTATGAATGCTTATTTTCATGTTCATTTTGTGAAAAAAAGAAAAACATTCATACATTCTGTCCCGGCTGAAATGTAAGAGAAAATAAATGGAAGACAGTTGATGTTTCCAGAGAATCTAAAGTGCCACAGCCACACTGTGTATGGCAACATGTCGATTCTATTTTCTCATGATAATACAAGACAGGGGTGCTAAAATCTGGGAAGGGTGATGGCTCAGAAGAAGAAAAATAAATGGGTATTAAAGTAGTGAGTTCAGCCCTTTCTCACATTCTCACAGAGAGCCGGATTGGCTCAATAGGTAGAGCAGACGCACATATACTGAGAGGTTTATGGCTCGACGCAGAGGTCCATAGAATTTTAATTGCTGCAAAATGAATTAGCAGAGTTACAGTAAAATATTTCAAATGATGTAATTGATAAACTAAAAGAAAGATTTGATCATTTTAGTAAGCAAAGGTGAATGAGGTGACAGACTGGGCTGCAAGGGTTAAGGGGGGAGATGACGGCAATGAGTGAGGGATGAAAGAAGAAGACGATGAGGAGGAGAAGTAAGGGGACTTGTGTGTTTTAACAAATTTAAAAGACATGTCTGGATTCTGGAACAGAGCAAAAGGGTGTGAAATGGAAAGAGTGGAAAAAGTGCCAGAAGCGACAGCGGTTACACCAGCGAGGCACCCAGCTGGACTCCTGTATAAAGTAGATGGAAATGCTGGGTCACGCATCATAAGCCTCTTCTCAAACTGTTATGTGCAGTGACAAAATGGATAACACGGTACATTGGACATTGAGCTGATTTTTAAACAAACAAATGGTTAGTTTAGTTGGTTTTCACCACTGAAATAATGTTGATGGTCATCAAATTTACAAAAAAAAGTAAACAGGCCGGTTTTGAGGGTTCCACTCCCTGTGTAGGGCCCTATAAAATCTGTTTAATTCTTTTTCAAATTCCGTGGTATTTTTTTTTTCAAATTCTGTGTTTTCGGATTTATTTTTAGCCGTTTCGGATTTTTCGGATTTGCTTGTTTTATTTTCTCTACTAAGCAGTATTGACCTTTAAAAACGAAGAACGTCATGACTTATGGTTACTAGGCAACAGGCTGTGCCATTTGGCCACGGTTTAGGTAGAGACCTGTCTCCGCTTGTTGTTTTAAACTGAAAAATGAGAAAAATAAATCGTTTATTTAATATGTCAAGAAAATATTATATTATATATTCCGCATCGCGGAAATCATAGGGCCCTACCTGTGTAAGTAATAGGTAGTAGGGGAGCTCAACAGGTAGATGTGGTTCTATGTAAGCCCACACATTGGCAGGGACTCGATACACCACTCTTTTTATTTCCCTGGGTCGTAGCCTCAGATCTTGTCACGGTCACATGGTGGTCGTTTGTATGGGTGCCCTGAGAGTTCAACACCCTAAACAATCATACAGATAGCCATGGCACAACACACTCAGTATATGTTGTCGACTGAAGGTTTTGCACTAATATATTCCCTTTGACATAACAGCAAATCATTTCTCCAGTACTACTTGTGCCGTGACAAGATGAATAGCAATTGTAACACATTCGCTCCTCAGATTAGCACATCTCGGCTACTGTACTTTGGCTTCCTGCTCTGTATGTGCAGCATATATATGTGATACAGGCACCAAATGAAATGCTTTATATGGCAGGCGAGTTTCATCCTTAGCGGTGCGAAGGTCGGGATGGTGGAGTGGCGTGTAACACGTTCATCTTATTAATTTATCATTTCAGACTAACAAATAATGTAGGCTTCATTTAAATAGTTTTAGTAACCAACCCTAACCATATGATAATGTAAGACCAAAATTAAACATTTAAAGTGAACTCTTTCAAATATTGTCATGTCATTTTGCAGAATGGTTCCATTTGTTGTTGTTTTTTTTCATATGGAAGAACTGTCGCTTTAATTCAGTTACAATATCTGCAGGTATTTTCTTTTTCCAGGTATTTGGTGTAAATCAATTGGTATGACTGTCAGCGAAAGGATTTTCTAACATCTTCTTTTCTGGATATGATAAAGCAGTGGAGTAAAACCCAGACCTCCAGGCCTTTAGCACCTCAGGGCCAGAGCATCATATTTCTCCCCAGGCAGAAGTGTTCTTTCCTGGGGGACAGAGAGCCTAATGAAGGGTCATCCATCCGGAGCCTCGGGTGCAATCTGGCTGATCAATAGGGAACGAACACACACACACACACACACACACACACACACACACACACACACACACACACACACACACACACACACACACACACATATCTACCTCATTCCTATAAATTAAGTTCAACTTATTATTACACGGACACATAGCTGTGCAGGCGAGCGTAACCATTAGCACACTTTCAAGTATAGATGCAAAGATGCCCGTACATGTTGCACATACACCCACATTCACAAACAAAACAAATATGAGAAGACATGCACTCAAGAAAGAGACATGCATTCAGAGACACATACACATTCCCTGTACACCCCCCAGCTCCTGGAGGACATGTTGAGCCCTCAGTGATCTGTCTTCATAGCTGCAGCATCTGCTCTTGTCCCTGTCTGTCTGTACGATGTATGAGTGGGAGGTAATTGCAGCGCACAAGACCATCACAGTGACATTAACACATGATGGGGATTAAGTGAATACCAATACTGCCGTACCAATATTATCATTCTCTTTTTTTCCCCCCTCTCATTCCCTCTCTTTTTTTTGAGGCATATTTGCTATTGTTCCTGTCATTCTTATGCTATTGTGTTGTCTTTCGATTTGTTTGCTGGCAGATAAGTGCAGTCAGTAGGATTGCTACTTTCATGGACCACTTGCATGATAACTAGCACTATTATAGAGGCTGTCAACAGCTTTTTCAATATGGGTTTTATGGCTTCTCTGCAGTGTGAAAGTGTATGCCGAACTTGTATAATGTCAATAATGTTTGTGGCTCTGGTCTCACTCAGGCCCATGATCTCCCAGGACATTGAGTCCAAAGACGCCGATTAGCCAGACCTGTTGTTTTGAGGATAGTGTGATTATACAGAAAGAGAAAGTAAAACTAAATACCTGCTGGAACAGGAATAATAGCTTAGAGGGGTGTAGAATCATCAGATTTATATTTTGAATGTAAGTATTGTCTTAACACAGGACATACACTCATCCACTTCACTAGATTTCTTTTTAAAGTACAAGCTAATTTAAAGTACAAATATTGCCAACAAAAAGGAAAAAAATTACAAATTTAAGATTAATGAACCCTGTGGAAGTACTTGCTAAATTATCGTAGCGATTAGCACTTACACTTCTATTAAATACACATTAGCTGGTATTAACAAATGAAGCACCTCTGCAGTCAGACTGCCACACAATTGTAACATGGGTTTGTTACTCATCAAACCATGTCAGTCAGCCTGTGTCTATATAGCTGTTTTTGTCAGATTATTTAAAATCCTGTCACATATACTGTAATCTGTTGCTCACCCAATGCTGATGTGTCATTATTTCCACTAAATAGTATCAAACAAAGGTCACAACAAATAATTAGAATCTAATAGCTGTGCTTATTTCAGTAACCCTAAAAGGTTGTGTTTTTTTTTAAAACTCAGATTCATATAATCCTGTAACATGTAATCCCTCGCCCCCCCCAGCCCTGATGAGTCATCACTTCTATTAAGAAACAGTCACACATATTACACAGCTGTTATCTTCCATAGCCTTTTATCTTGCTTTGCTCTCAGCTAGTTTCCTTATCTTCATAAAAGCACGCCTTTATCCAGCTCATAGCACTGTCTTGGGGGTAGGGTGAAGTGTGTGTGTGTGTGTGTCTGTCTGTCTGTCTGTACGTGTGTGTGTGTGTGTGTGTGTGTGTGTGTGTGTGTGTGTGTGTGTGTGTGTGTGTGTGTGTGTGTGTGTGTGTGTGTGTCTGTCTGTGTGTCCGTCTGTGTGTGTGTGTGTGTGTGTGTGTGTGTGTGTCCGTGTGGGTATTCCTCTTACATCTATAACAGGTTTCATCATTAGCGTCCAGCTTATAAAGATCAGCATGTTTCTGCAGTGTGCAGTGGTTTGTGCCGTTATGTGATTTTACAATTAGTTTCTCTTATTTTTAAGGGAACAACCTTTTATCTCATTTCTTGTTCATAGCATTGTCTTGTTGGCCTCTGTAATCGTATTCCTTGTTCTTATCACAGCCCTCTTGTTGCGAGTTGCACTATTTTCTTTCAAAGCTATTTGTTTTTACTGGGAGATAAAAATGCTGACTTATTGTAGTGCCTGCTCCTATTCTAAATGCTATTCTTTTCATTTTTTTCAGCAGCGTATTGTAGTCCCTTGAACATCTTTATTACAGTGCTGCTAAAAGTGACAGCTAGGCACAGGAAACTTTGCACAGGCCGTTTGGTTGCCCTCATCCAGTGTTCCTAACTGAATATCACAGGAGCATCTAAACCCCAGAGTTAGTGCCATATTCTTAATGTGGGGGCCCACAGTGACAAAGCTGACTTATACAAATGCCGGCACTTCACGTAATTCAACAATGTCGGCTGAAAATCTGAAATGTAAATGGTGGAAATGAGAAATGTATGACTGTGGATGTGGATAACACAGTGGGCTACACAGGGTAAAAACTCGCCTCAGGCACAGAGAAGCAGAATGAACAGTGCAGCCTTTCCTGTCGAAACCATTATTCCTGAATGGTCATTTGGCCAATGCACTGAATGTAGGTGATTCAGCAGAAAGTTGATAAAACCTACCTATTCACTCTTTACTTTGTCAAAAAACCTTTATCGAAATAGCGTCTGCACATTGTTGTCATTTTTCTGAAAAAAAAAAAATAATGTGTCAGCCTTATCAGTGCTCTGTTTATTCGTTCTTGACCCAGCAGCATATCTGCCTAGCATATGGATTCCCACCTTTTATACTGAGGGCAAAGCCTATAAAATGTTTTGACAAAAGGGCCATGGAGACAAGTATTAAAAAGTAAAATAAACTGAAAAAGTCAATAAAGGCCCTAGCATCATTCGGGTCAAAACTCCATGCAGCAATACCGATCCAAACTTTTATGGTAAAATATCAGAACAACCTAGGAAGAATTGGCAGGTATGTGGGATGAGAGACTCAGCGCCTAATGGTGAGATTCCCCTTAACAAGGCACTTAACCTTCAGCTGCCCATTTGCCAACAGTAAAACACTGGCCCAATCCCAAAGTCCGGACTCACAGACTCACAGACTTTGGTGCGCGTTCTCGCGAAATTCGTATGGGTTGTCCCAATGTGGAATTTCAAAGGGCGTGAGGGTTTGAGTACACACTTACCGAGCCCTTTCCGTGAGTCTGCATCGATGCAGACTTCACCAAAGGTAATTACCCACAGTTCAAAGCATTGTGACGTTTACCGCGGAGACCATAGGGAAATCCGGAAATTACAAACGTAAACAAGAGCACGACACACGGCCACGGAACGGACCGACCTGTTGTCCAGCTCGTAAAACAAGAGCTTGAAATAATGTGGAGTCACGCAGCCGTCTCCTGTGCCTTGGCCGTGTGGAAAGCAACAAACTTAAAATGAAAATTCCCAAACCGGCAAGTGTCAGCAACATCTTTGTTATTAAACGTCGCCAAGGTAACGTGATCTCGTGAAGTGCTGTCCCCATCCCATTTCTACCTATCTGAGCCCATGTGGCCTCACACACTCACTCACTTAGCACCTGAGATCAATTAAGTCTGTGATTCTTTAGTCCTTAGTCCTCAGGGCTCACTTTGGGATTGGGCCACTGTATCTACCAGAGTACTGCAGTATGAATATGGACAAGTGTGAAACAGGGTGTTGCTGAAAACGATGTACGAATGTACACTCAGTTAACCCGTGGATAGATAAAGATGAATTCAGTCCAATGCCTTGAGCTGAATTTCAGCCTCTGATGTCTGACAAATTGGATTGTGCATTTTGTTTTTGTGAACTCGGTGTAGTTACTTTTGTGTGCATACTTAGGGGCGTAGCACAAAATGTTGGGCCCTGTAGAAAGGCATTCTCTATGGGCCCCCACCCCGCATCAACAGCTATTCATTCTAGCATCTTTTTGGGCCCTGCTCACATGAGGGCCCTGGGTACTCAGTCCTATTTCCACCCCCAGCCCGACCACCCCGGTGCATACTCATCGTGAAATTGCCATTTACTACACAGCTAATCAGATCACATTTGGAGCAGATCAATTTCACCTTGTTTCTAATTTTTCCCAACTGAAGCGGTGACACGGTTTGTGAATATCTGTTTTGTTAACAAGGGAGTCTGTAAACCTCCTGTAAACATATTTACCAGTGATTTTATCTCCCACTGTACAGACACATAGACATAGTGTGTAGGGGTGTGAATCTTCACTGGTCTTACGATTCAATTTGATCACGATTATCCTGTCTACGATTCAAATCGATTCGATATCAAGATGCGTCACCTCCTCAATATTATTATATATTGCTACACACCCGATCTGCCGGAGATTTGATTTCACCCTGCAGCTCAGGCTGGAAACCTGTACATTTTTCTATCCTGCTTCCGTTTCAAATCTGCGGGGACCAATCACAAACTGGCTTATCCACCTGCCGCACTATTGGCGGGTAAAAACACGATGACGATAGAGAAGCGACCAAGCAGCTTTTAGTGTACATTCGACATGGCGACCACCGAAGCGCAGCAACCCGTTGATGGCGCTGTCACCGCTACATCACCCGGATCGTTGCTCTGATTGGTTGAAGGACTATCCAATTGCGTACATGAGTCATTTGAAATATGCTCGTTGATCGCGCCTCTCGTGCAGTAGAAAATACAGAGCACACTCCCCAGACTAATGTTCATTCTTAAAAGATTGAGCTTGGTCTGGTGATAGCCAGGCTAGCCACACATGGCTTTCATCGACAAATTCAAGCAGTCAGATGTATATGACCTCCCCTTTTTATTGTATCTGCTCTTAAAAAAGACACTTCCTGAATGTAGCGCAGTCTGAACACAGCAGACAACAGACAAAAGGCAAAAAAAGCAGTGAGCGGAAAATCAACAAGTAACATCAGTAGGCAATAAGTGGTTATGGTCTGTCGACGCATCTATGCAGAATCAGCCACCTCCGCATCAATGCAGTGATTAAATTCAACACCCCTAATAATGTGGTAGTTTGATGTTACTGGTGATCCAAATGTCCTGTGTATTACCAACATGCTATGAACATCAAGCGTTTTTATGTCCCCAAGTAGCTGCTGTCTTGTAGTGAAATCACTTGAGTACATGCACGCACGAGATAGGGAGACAGACTCACGGTGCAAAATACCTATGGGGGCGATGAAATCTAACCGGGCGTGTAATCTAAAGATTTCTACCAGAGGAATATTCCCTTTTCCATCAGTCTGTTGCTTCATCCCTCTGTTATCACAATCCCTCTGTCGTTTATTCCTCCCTCCTTCTGCCTCCGCTCTTGCAGGAGCAGACGCTCTCACTTTCTCAAGTAAACATCCCCAGATGGAAATGGACTTACTGTGTGTGTGTGTGTGTGTGTGTGTGTGTGTGTGTGTGTGTACCGTAAGTCAACTTTTGCTGTGTGTGAGAAAGAGATTTTTATTTTTTTATTACTTATTCTGTACCATGCACCTCCCTTTCTTCTAGGATTCCTTTCCTAAAAGCAAATATCCCTTTCCAATACACAAACACACAATAACACACTTTAATGGACCAAAGGGCTCCCATGTGTCCACGGGGGAAAGCCAATCGTCCCATCGTGGTATTGCTGCTTTATGAAAAATGTATGATAGGATATGATACAAAGCAGAACTCATATCTACACAGTTGTGAATTAATCATTTGGTTTTAAGAGCACTCAATAAGTCTGCCAGTGGCTTTAAAATGTATTTTATCAATGTTTTCTTTTTCGATAACCAGCTGGTTAAGTGCTTTTGACAGAATAGGCATCCCTCTTCTCTGCACTTTCATCTCTCTTTCCTTTTAATTCCATCTTTTATTTTATCTCATTCTTTTTGTCTCTCTGTCTGTCCATCCAGCACACCGCTCTATCTCCTTTTGAAGCTGCAGCTATGACTCAGTAAACACTGGTCTAATCATTCTGCCCTTCCAGAAGTCCGACTGCCAGCTTCCGTTTTGAAATATCATCAATATTTAATTAAGTGATTATCTCTTTAGGACACAACACAGATAGGAAAAAGGAAAGAGGCTTAAAAGTTGGCTCCAGTTCATGGATAATCCTTTTGTCAAAGTGGCCTGCCCCGCACTGGTGTTACTGTCCACCCACCTGACCAAACTAAAGGCGTACAGATAAAAAAAAATTAAAAAAAAAGATGGGACCAGAATGTTTTAGAATTCAGCTTTTTTCTGGTCCGGGCCTCTGCGTCCCTACCAACGTCTTCCTGCTCCACCTTGAAGTTCCCAAGCTGCTTTGAGGTTTGCTAGAAGATGTAGTCATTCTGAAGCCGTAAATACCCTGTTTGGTTAAGACGAGGGGTGGTGCTGGGAAAAGCATCCAGCAGACAGGACATGACACGGTTCCCACTGCGTCACGGAGCCGGTCGTAGTTTGGTCATAAACAGCTGAGTCTCTTGCTGTTCCTCTGACGATTTCGCCGTCAGCCCTCACTGACAAAAGTGCCCAAAGATGCTCCAGTTAGACATTGTCGTTGCCATCTTCGTGTAAATCGCCCTTCTTCACCCTCTGTTGTTTTCTTCCGGTTTTGCTCCCACTCGCTTGCTGTGAATTCTCACACTTTGGGCTAAATCACAGATTACACAGACTTTGTACAAGGGAGCTGGTAGGTTAAAGATTGTTTGATATCCAATCCAACGGATTTGGACGTTTGCGTTCTGACATACAGCTCCGCCGGGTAATGTCTAGATTCATTCATTTTTGCAATGTATGTGTGAAAGAGGCTTTAGAAAGTGTAGAAAGAAAATATTTCAATTACAATGCAAACAACACAAATGTCCCCTTTTGAAAAATATCTCAGCTGGGCTTTTATGTACCTTCCATTAACACTTTGAAAAGAAGACATGCTGTGGGTCATCTTTAGCCAAGACCAAGGCGGCCTTGAGCCAAACATAAGAGCACAACTTATACCATAAATGTCTATAGAACCATGCAACGCACATTGTACAGTTAAACTCCTGAATCGTGAGGCTTGATCATATACAGCATAGGCTTTCTTGGAAGGCAGCTGAGACGTGTGATTATTTAATAACTGGTAAACATCCCTGAGCCCCTCGTACAATTTTAAAGCTGAAGTTATTCAGTTGTTACTTCCTGGAGGTGGAATCTGCTGCTACACAATACAACCCAAGTGTTCTGTTACAGGCTGAAGTTGTAGCTTTCCTGGAGGCCATTAGGCCCTCATATTGAAATATCAGTTGGAAAGATAGATCTATTAAACCAGCTTTGATTTTAATAGCAGGACTCTTTTAGGAGCATCCGGAGCAAACCACTAATGCTAGAATTCAAAAGCCAGTAACCAAGGTTGGCATGCAGTCTTAAGTGGTAGCCCTGTTAGTTTCACAGACAGGCATCAGGGCCTCTGCTGGGTAACTAGACACTCAAGGTTAGACTGTTGTAACTTCTGCTGATGAAAATATGCAACCCATTCTGATGCACATTTTTTTCAGCCAGTGAAAGGAGTCCATCCCCGTGCAAATAACACTGAACTCTTTCAATATTAAGTTTTGGTCGTATATGTGCAACTTAAAATTCAAGAATGTAAGCAAAAATGTGTATAAAGGCGGATGAGGAGTTGATGCTGAGGAGTAAGGAGGAAGAGGAGGAAAGAAGGGATAAAGTCTTGGGCTGCCCTGTAAAAGCCTAAAAATGGCCAAAAAAAAATAAATCTTAAAAAAGGGAGGATTCAAAGAAGATGAGGAGGTTATAAAGGGTGAGACGGAAGGGAGGACATGGATGGAGGTGGATAGGAAGAGTGATGGATGAAAAGGGAGGAATCAAAGGGGAGGAGGTGAAGACAGACAAGGATGTTATCAATCACAGACATTTGCAAAGTTAGCCTTTGTTCGTCTTTATTTTAGTAGCGGCTGGGTCAACAGCTGCTTTCTGGGGCTCTGCCTTTATGCTAAACCGCATTAAGAGTGTCCACTGCTGGGGAAGCTCCTGTACAGTGGGGGGCCCCATTAAGACACACAACTATTAACATCTGTGTTGTTGTTGGAAGTGATAAATCAGCAGCTCTGAATAATTTACCAGCATGGAGGAGGAGAGACATGAGAGATTTAAAGGTACTACACAGAGAATGGAAAGCTCTCATGTGATTGTCTTTCTCTCTCTCTTACCCTCTCTCGCCCTTTCCCTCACTTTTCTCCTCAATCCCTTTCTGTCCCAATCTACAGTATCTCCATATCCCCTCTGTGTTTCTCTCTCCAACTGGCTTTGGGAAGGAATCACACTGCTTGTCTCAAACACACACACACACACAAACACACACACACACACACACACACACACACATATACACACAAACCTCTCTCTGTCCAGTGTTTATGGAATCATATATCACTATGGGCGGGGATCCTATCGAGCTAAACTTAGATTTTTCCTGTATCAAACTACTATCTTAATATATCTTAATTACCTTCCCAGATGTTTTCCATTGACAAATATTATCTATTGATAGATCTTTTTTTGATAAGGATTATCAGAGGTTTGATAAAGTAGAGGGTGAAATCTCCAGTAACCTCGATGTGAGTGCTTGCGTCCTGGTATCCCACACACACACCGTAGTTTTTCTCATGCTCTGCCGAAACCGTATATATTTCCCAAAGGTCAGCTTTTCAGGATCTGAATGAAATCTAAAATTGTCAGACCTTTGCTTATTGTTTATTCTTAGTGCAACGGAAAGGTCTTGCTGAAGCTTTTCTTAGGACAGAATGAAGGCAGACCGTATCATCCAGAATATGATTTCCTTTAGTTCTTCATTTTAAATCCAGACAGATATGTAAAACTACCTACGCCATGAAATGTGCTGGGTTCATTGCACTACTTACAGTTGCTGGCACGCTCACTGTACATCACACCGGATAAGTGAACAACCTAAAAACCTTAAATGTAGCGTGTGTGCAACATGAATGGACAGGTTGTAGGTATAATGAAGTCACTTAAGGCCTTTCAGCTCGAGAGTGGACGTAAGGGTCACTGTGGAATATCTCTTGAGTCATAGGCATCGGAGCTTTGTCATCATGTTTTTATGTACTTTTTTTTTTTTTTTTTAACCTTATTTTGACTGTGATCACAGACACAGACAAAAGCACATCTTCCACTGTAAGTTTTTTTCTTTTCTTTTCCAAACAACCTAGCCCATGATTTCCTATTATTGTTTTTGGGAAATATAGTTTTTTTGCAGACCACAGGTTAAAATGGCTCATGTTTTTGAGATTTAGACCAAAAGAAACAAATACAGTCAGTTAAGTCAAAGTAATTGTTAAGGATCTGACTCTCTTTGCAGAATTGTAAATGGATGTTCAGCGACTTGAGTTTTAAAATCAGCCTGGCATTGAAGGAGTAAAGTCATTGAAAGGAATAAATGCGTCAGAGTTTGAATAAGTGTTGTGAATGTTTTTACATCTGTTAATAGGCCCTGCTTCTAAATTTAGGACTCTGCTCTAATCAAATCAAAGCACAAGGTTCTCTGCTTGGTGCTCTTCTTCTACAACCAATTAACCTCGCCAAACCTATCTGTGTGTAATTTGCTGTGAAATGCAGTGTGCCGAATAAAGGACAGTGTTAATTACAATTATGATCACTGATCGTGTAGTTTCTTAAAGCCCATTTAGTAATTTCATATTTGTCTTCTCGCGGAAAGAATTGTAAATATCTCTTTATCATGGCTTTCAGAAAATGTCCAACTTTAGGAGTTGATAGATTTATTTTAAAGCTTTCCTAAGTTTCAGCAGTTTCACTGAATTCTGTGGAACTCAGTAGATAAAGTAAGACACTAACACTGGGGGGGTTTAGAGGATGACTCCCTCTGGGGCCTCCCATGCTGGTGAGTGGATGCTTCTATGAGAGTGTAAGGCACTTTGTATAAAAGCATCCGCCAAATGGAATTTGTTAGTTATTGGGATGTCAGCTGTGCTGCTTTATCAGCAGCATGAAGCCTCAACTCAGCTCTGTTTAAACAGAGTCACGTCTGAGTGGTTAGTTTTATCAGAGGCGCGAGGTTGTGAGCCATCTTTGTTTCCAAACTAGGCCAGTACTGTACATGAGATTTTACATAGCTTAGTGGACGTCATTTTCACCTGCTTCAGTCTCACATTTCACAAGGTTCTCTGTACTGAGAATTTCCTGTTCAGTTGGCAAGAGGCTGGATGGTCACATTCTTAAAATGCCTTGAACTAAAAGAGTATTTAGCAGCATGACAGATTAAGCAGGATTCAGCTATGAGAATTTGACAGGTGCCAGTCTGTTTTTGGTTTTGCCACTCTGATCCCATTGAGTGATCTTACCTAATGTGGATCCAGCCATATTCAGGTGTTCAGAGTTGCTAGTCTCACCACTGTTCTATGACATGTTTGACATCAGCCACTGGTTGCCCAGCCATGAATGAAGTAAATACTATAGCAGAACGATACCAACCTTAAAATCAATCCGTGCAGGGTGCCTGGTTAGCTCACCTGGTAGAGCGGGCGCCCATATATAGAGGTTTACTCCTCGACGCAGCGGCCGAGGGTTCGACTCCGACTTGCGGCCCTTTGCTGCATGTCATTCCCCCCTCTCTCTTCCCTTTCAAGTCTAAACTAAAATAAAGGCATAAATTGCCCAAGAAATTATCTTAAAATATCTTAAAATAAAATCTGTTTGTGCAGTGCAAACATATTTGGACATTGATATACAGTACTCAGGATACAGAGGAACATAGTTGAAAATAACCCTGAAATGAATGCAAAATGGGCCGAAGTTAACCTGAAACCCATTTCTCTTTTGGGACTCGTCAAGCCCTGGTAGCGGATCTCTAGCTGCCTTAATCCAGATTTACGGTGCAGAATTTTCTCATCATACTGTAGATAGGTACTACAGAAGTATATGTACTGATTTATAGTTCAGCATGAAAATTGAACCCACTGATTACATTTTTTATTAACATGATGATGTGGAGCAGTGTGGGGACATTCACAGTAGAAATAAGTTAGCCACTACACAAATATACACTACATTTGTTCACATAGAAATACAGATATAGACAACCCCTCTGCCTGCATGCATACGCATAAGCCCATGTCTCACAGTTACTCTACATCGGTCTGTGGAAATGCCCTTGTGTAGTGAAGCAGAAATTTTAATAAGGACTTTACAAGGCAGAGATTTTATTCTCTTTCTCTCCCTCATGCTGTCTCCCTCACTCATGCATGCATACCTGCACGCGCCGTTTCATTCAAATCCCACCCAGGTTGAGCGGTCAAGGGGGGAAGCGAGCAAGGGGGGGAGGAACATGTAATGAATATTGGGACATATATTAACTGTCACAATGGGACGTCCACTTTCACTCTTTCATCTTCTCGCTCGCCTTTCTTCGGGGTCACTCAGCCCCTTCGCTCTCCCTCTGAGCTGTAGCTGCTCGTCTGCCTTTAACGCCCCTCGTCGTTACACACTCAGACTGGCTAATATGGCTCATGTGAGGAGGGTCAGAAAGTGGTAGAGAGGGAGGAGGTTGGGGAGAGAAAAGTAATGATAGAAAAATGAGGTAATCAGGCAAGCATTTTTGACTTCGGAAAGATGTTCAAATTGTAATAATAAAAACCAGAATACTTTGCTTTTTTTATTAATAAGGGAAAAAATTCCACTAATTAACCCTGACAAAGCACACCTGTGAAGTGAAAACCATTTCAGGTGACTACCTCATGAAGCTCATTGAGAGAACACCAAGGGTTTGCAGAGTTATCAAAAAAAGCAAAGGGTGGCTACTTTGAAGAATCTAAATTATAAGACATGTTTTCAGTTATTTCACACTTTTTTGTTAAGTACATAATTTTGATAATTTTGATGCCTTCAGTGAGAATATACAATGTAAATAGTCATGAAAATAAAGAAACACATTGAATGAGAAGGTGTGTCCAAACTTTTGGCCTGTATTGTAGTTTAAAGGGTCAGTTCACAAGAAAAAAATATAACATGAGCAATGTCCACGTTGCTGTGGATAATCCACAGACCTCCTTGTGGTCCATTCTGTTTTTACTCTCTACTGAAGAAAGCGTCCCCTTGAAACCGATTGATAGCGTGTCCTTTTAGATTATCTGATTTGGAGAAAGAGATGCTGCTGTTGAATTTTTAAATTGAATTTGTCAAAGCTGTAAGCACCACAAACACTCAGGGTGGCACCAGGAATCTAAGGGATGGATGTATCAATACCTCGGCAAATAAAACCGAAACTATGTGCATGTCGAGATGGCATTGTTTAAACATAATTTGTCATATTCTGAGATTGTTAAAATTGTTGTACTCCTTTGAGTTCCCATTCGCACATTCTTGGTTGGGAATGAGAGAGCCACACAGAGAGCGGGAGGGAGAGAAAAAGGGACACCGTCGTGAAAGGATTGTAACCACAGCAGGGGCACTTGTCTGGTATCTCTGAACAAGACGACCTATAAGAGAGATCAGGGGAGGTGGAGGAGGAGAATCTGAGAAATGCAGCGATGGAGGGAGCCGGGGGGAGGAGAGGGTCTTTTTTTTTTTTTTTGAAGCTCAGTGGAGCGTTGATGTGTCTTTGTCCAGCTGAGAGCAAAGAGATAGGGAACCTATCTGCTGTACCAGGGGGTCTGCAGAGGGGCACATGCAGGAGGAACAAACAGAGTGGAAGGAGAGATGGAGGGTAAGGCTGAGGTAAAGGGGGAGAGAGAGAGAGAGAGAGAGCGGGATATTAATGTGACAATAAAGACCAACAGAGACAGGATGAGGGATTAAGAGGAGACTACTGTGATAATAATTGCTATCGCCATTCCTTTTTTATTTTTTTTATGTTGTTGTTGCAGTGAGGGCAGCCTTTTGTTGGGGGGGGAGTCAGGTGAATCACTAAAGCTGCCCCAGGCAGGATTTCGATGTGAAATCACACCCGTGCAGTCGGCCTAAATCACAAACCAGTGCTGCAGTTGAGGAAAACATCAAATTCCACCCACAATATAGTATCATTTCCTCCTGTCTGGTACGGATAATTCTTAATTCTCTTTGACAAACCCCCCCCAAATTGAGTAACATACAGTATGTCAGCAGCTTGGTGAACACTTGTTTCCAAAGAAAAGCGAACTTACCTTTTATCTCACAGGGTCGACAGTGTAGCAGCATTTTGTGTAAACTAGTTTATTTCATTTTGACCGTGTGGATCCAGCTGTGTGTGTGTGTGTGTGTGTGTGTGTTGTGTGCTGCAATTAAATGCATGTTGTGCACCTACCCATGGTTAAAACATGGAGATTACACATCCTGAATGGGCCCTCTATTCTTCATATTAAAAATGGATAGAGAGAAGGGAGGAGGGAAAGGGGTGAAGACGGAGGGGATGTGATGGCAGGGGAGAAGATTTAAAGAGGTGAGAGCATAGGAAAGGATAGCGCTCTTGGTTTTAAACACAGGACCTAGAAGTTACATTAGAGGTATCAATAAATCAAGAAATAAGAGAGTGGTTTAGAAATCAAGGAAAGGAGGTATTCTACGTCTCTTTTTCGCATAGCTTTTTACCATGTTTCAGCTGCTGAAAATAGCTATATTACTCTTGTGTAACTTCTATGTTGTCATTGTTTACTCCCGCTGTCTCTTTTGTTGAAAAAATGAGATGGACTTTAGCTGTGCTGACGTAAGAAATGCACATTTATCATTAAAAAAGATACCACAATTGGGTATTAGCCGCTCCATTATTACGAACTTCAAATCTAATTACATTTCAACTTGTAATGCATGGGTGAGCCCACATTCAATTATGAAGGTTTTATGCTTTATTATAAGTGGTCTTAATTATTTATGTCATTTTCTAATGAGCTTCCACATTCTCACGGCTAGCCTCTCCATTTTTTATTGTTTTTTATCGTGACCATTAAAAGCTGATTTACAGGGTTATTGTCTGGGGTTTGAAATCGTTCAATCATTTCTTGAAATCTAACAAAGTCTGCTACAAAGTTGACTTACGGACAAATAGTCACCATTTGTTCTGGATAAAATGTAGTTTTCATTTCCATGTTTACTGCCCATTTTAGTGTGGTAATGGAGGGTCTCTGTCTCAGTCAAGCTTTTGTTTTTTTGGGTGATGCAAACTCAACATTTTCATGAATGTTGATTTAACATCATCAGGAAGGTGGCTGAGAGATAAAGCTCTTTTCCTCTTGTCCTCTGGCCCTCTTCTCTTACAGTTTCTCATGCAATTTTATATACGAACAGTATTTCCTATTTATTGCTACAGTAACTGACCTTATATTACTAGCCATATAAAATCTAGCCAACCCTCTTGAACCTGTCCTGTGGCATACTGATGACCTTGTTTTTATGGGCATTATAGTGAATCTATTTTTAACCTTTTTGAGATAAAGCCTGCTTGAGTTTAACCCGTAAAAGGAAAGTTAATGGAAAGACTATGAGATAGGTCAACCCAGTCTCACAGCAGTACGTGAAATGGTCACGTTATTTAATCTATTGATAGGTGTTCACGGGGACGTTTTTGTCATTTTTTTTCCGTGGTTGCCAGCACGAAAATGTAAACTAATGTATTTAAATGGGAAGCATATGTCGTGATCACAGCACAACTATGGTAGCGAGTAGTATGAAATGCCGAAAATCCGCATAAGGAGGTTTGTTGGGGTGGTGGATGGGTCAAACAATTCAGGACTTTCACCCCGGAGGCCGGGGATCGTGTCCCGCGTGTGGTGTTTTGTTTCCCCGTTAACCGTCCCGCTATTGTGCGTCCCTGCGGCCGTATCCCGGCGTGTGAGGCGTCCTCCCCCGTTGTTTTTTTTTCCTAAACCCAACCTCCGCCATCCCGTTATTGTCGCGCGTCACCCGCGGCCGTCCCCCGGGGTGTGGCGTTTGCTTTCCCCGTTAATCTCCGTATAGACCATTTCGTGCTGGCCACCATGAAAAAAACCGACAAAAACCCCCCTATGAACACGTATCAATAGATTAAAAATAACGTGACCATTTCACGAACTGCCGTGAGAGCGTGTTGGATATGTCCCCTTGACAATGGTGGTCAGCCTGTTGCAGTCTGAGCTGATGATGTCTGGATGCTTTTTGTGGCTAATCTAATCTTAATTGTGAAATCAGCAGTAAAGTAGCCAGGTATAACTTAACATAACACAATTTATTTATTTTACTGTAAACTCTCAGTAACACACAGAGAGAAAGAAAGCTACTTTAGTCACATTAAGGACATTGTCCCAGGTGGTAGATTGTATAATAGTACACCATAGGAAGTGGGAAGTTGTTCTCTCACTTTTTATTATTAACACTCCCAGGTGTTTCTCTCAAAAAAAATGTCTCTCCTCTCTCCACTACCTTTTATCATATACGCCCACATGTAGTCTATTCAACTTCTATTAGCTCCAGTGGGTTTTGCAATATTCTGATAAATCTAGATAAAATACAGTACATGTACAAACTTCTGGGGGATGTTCGCCTGAACACAGCAACATTGACAAAGCTTTTAGAAAGATCACCAAGTAATGGATAATTAACAAAGACTGGATAGACTCTCTTACGTTTCTAACTGCACCCATACTGTAACAATTCTTCACTTGCAACCAAAGTAAGATACAAATTTCTGCCCAATGTTGCCATGTCAATATTATATAATATTCATTTGCACCAAAGGATAAACACAGTTTTTTTGGTGATCATCTGACGCTTTGTCCAGTGTCACCATTGGTTCATTGGAATCGAACAGGTGGGCTGCCATGACATTATCTGAGCAGATTGCTGCTCCACAGAAGATTAACCCTTCTCTGTTTAGTTCACTCAAAGAGTTTCAGTAGATGTTCTGGGTCCCCAGAGGATCAATCCTCTAGCATCACTGCCAAAATTGTGCATGCTCAAACCACGGATCAAACCCTTGTGTTTTTAGTGATTATATGTTATTTTTAGGGATGCACCGATCAGATATTGATATTGAATATCGGGCAGATACTGATCCAAATAGCAGGAGCGGGTATCTGTGACAATCTCGTCTGGCATGTATTTTCTATGTGAAGAAAGCATGATATAGGCCTATACTTATTATACAATAACAACAACCACTCTTAAATGCTTTGTTTGTTAGTCTATTTTTTAGATCGCTGGTGAAGCTGGAAATTATTGGGTGTGAAGCTGTCAATTACTGTAGGTGTAAGGCTTAAATTATGCCCACTGACTGTTTTCTCAATATCCAAGCTAGTGTTCCAGAGGATATATATGCTGTGCATAAGATCTTGATGGATACTTGTACATGGTAACATTTGTTTTATCTCCTCGTTGAGATTAAGATATCTGTTGCAAGACAAGACCAAAAGACAGCAGACATAAGTTAAGGTTTGACTAAATTTCCAGCAGTGATAACATTACGATTAGAAGATCATTTCAAGTTTAGTCTATATATCGTCAGTTTGCGATGAAAGCAATTTCACACATAATCATCTGGAGCTGTTCCAGTCAATGGTGAAGTTTCAGCAACCAAACCTTTACATTGTTTAGTGACCAATGGCTGACAGTGTCTACCACATGCAAATAATGATTCACTGTTTAGTTCACAGAGAGAAAACAGAATTTATAAAAATCACTACTAAAAAAAAAAAAAAAAGACAAAATGTGTGCAGATGAGATAAACAATAAATAAGAGGCTTATAAAAGCAACTAAACTCAAAGTAAATACAAACAGAAAATATCAAAACGATAAGCGTGAGACATCTGACTTGGATAATGGCATCAAAACAGGCAATAGAATGAAACATGATGGGAAATTGTAAAACAACAAGATGCAGCGGTTAATGTTTCAAGAAAAAAGCCAAATCAGCGGTGGTACATTTTTAAATGCCAAAGAAGAGGCATTAACATCGACGGGAAACTCAGAGTAGTTCACCTTACCAGAGATTGGAGGTTTGTATCTGACAGAAACGATGCTTTTTTATTTTTCAATAGCATATGTGCTTTATTGCACATGTTTATCTTCTCCATAGAGAGCATCTTGTTCATTTCTATAATCTTTTTTTTTTTTTTTTAAAAGCAGGATGAGCACTCTACTCTAGACTGACATCTGCTTTTGTCAAAGAAAACTACACAGCAACATTTCTTTTTTTTTTTTTTACATGCGGTGCATCACACACACAACTGATTGTTTTGGGTTCCTCAGTCGTAGATGTTGTCATGATGAAGTCCATGCACAGAAACATAAGTAACACACAATTAAAGGCCATGAAGAAATCTTGTCATTTGCTGCGTGTTTTCAAGAGATGGAGCATGGAGATGTGGAGATGTGTCGTGCTAGAGGCGTGGACAAACTGCATATGTTGTAATTGGTCAATTTGAAGGACTTATTTCACAATCGTTATAACGATTGTGAAATAAGTCCTGTGTTTTCTGATCTGACATCCTATATGCAGGGAAGCCATTACAAATCCCTGTAGACAGTTGAATCACTTTTATGATGTGACGATGCCTTGATTAAGGTTTGGTCAGGTTTAGGTATAGAAACGACTTGGTTCGGTTTGGGTTAAAATGAGTACTTCACTAAGGCTAGGCGACCTTTGTCATCATGACGTCAGGGAATGATCGTGGTCATGCTTAAAGAACAATAACGTTGACTTGTGGTTGGAAATGGGACACGGACAGCGGTCCAAGTCCAAAAATACATACTGTACGGTAGATGATGGGGTTTATGTATGGATGCAAACATACAAGAAATTGTCGGTAGTGAAAACACGTATTTCCAACGTGTATTCCCAAAATGTTAAAAGACAAAACATGCAACATAAAACTAAACAATAAAATTATGAAATACAAAAATACATAACCACAAATTAAATATGAGATGCCCACATCAAAACACAACTACGAGGACTATTTGATGAATGTTCCCGTAGACCATTTCCCCTTAATTAGGCTATCATCCAAGTTCAAGCAGAATATGTAACTTGACATGAGGAGTGTGTGCAGATGTTGTTGAACTAAACCTCCTGATGAGCATGTGAGGCATTTCTAAATTGAAAAGGAATGGCGGTAATGTAACACTTGCTCTGATACCTAACTGAGATGAGCATGTGACATTTTTTCAAGACAGATGCGGCTTGTTCTCACGGTCAGGAGCTTCAATGTGACAACAATCAAGATAAAAGCCAGACTCACTTCACTGCTAAAGTGGCTCTGATTGGCCTTAGATATTCTCCTCTCCTCTTAGGAAACACACTGTGTTCTCAACATTCAATTGGGCTAATTCAAGGACTGTAGATGTTGGGTTGCGGGTAATAAAATGTATTTTTCAATGGTGGTAAAATAATGAATCTGTAAACTCATAACCAAGCCAGTATTTCTTCTCTGATCAGAAGAGCTGGTGTGTTTAGGTCAAACTTGCACTGTTATTGCTGTAACAATCTGGAACAACCTGCATACATACTGTGTGTGTGTGTGTGTGTGTGTGTGTGTGTGTGTGTGTGTGTGTGTGTGTGTGTGTATATATATATATATATATATATATATATAGAGAGAGAGAGAGAGAGAGAGAGAGAGAGAGAGAGAGAGAGACCTTGTCTAGGTGGGGTTAACAGAGCTACAGCCAATCCATTTCCCATCCATGTTGACATTTTTCTGTGTGTGTGTACAGTGGCTATAAACTGAGGAAAATATATCCTGGCAAATCAATCATTTGCCATTACGGTCAGATTAAATGTCCACATGATCAGCAACTGCTAAGAAGACACACACACACACACACACACACACACACACACACACACACACACACACACACACACACACACACACACACAGCTGTAATTATGTGGAAAGTACAGTGGCCATTTCTTTTCATTGATGTCCCAATCCTGTAAATGGTTGCAGCAATAAAGTTGATCTAAAGATTCAGGGGGTACTAAATAAAGCAGAGTAATAGTGTTTGATTATCTGTCTCACTTTGACTGTGTGTGTGTGTGTGTCTGTGTGTTTCGGCCATTTAAGAGAAAGAAAACCCTTTGAATAGTTAAAGAAGCACAGGGTCCTACATAGCTCCCCTGACATGATTGCCAGTGTAAAACAGACACACACAGTCACGGAAACATATGTCCGTGCAGACACACAACGTGCTGTTAGCCATGTCTGTTACAGTGTGATTGGTTGTCTGTCATGGTAACTGGCAGACCATTAGCCAGCTAGCAAGTCACAAAATTAACATACCGTGTCACAAACATGAAGACATACAGTATGTGCTGAAAACACACACACACAACACACACACACACACACACACACACACACACACACACACACACACACACTACAAGGCATCTTCCATATATTAGTGTGAGGAGAGCAACATGACGGCAGTAAATACTCGCTTGTAAACACACACAGTTTCTAACTATAACTTCAATGCCTGTACACATTCAAGATAAATTAAATCAATATTTACAACAGAGACTTGCAAAAAGTGAATGAACCACAGAAGAAAAGGCCCATGAAATGATTAAATATTCAAAATAATTGACTTTGCACAGCTAATGTGAGAAGTGAGCTTTGAAAACACTGACAATCACAAGCACAACAAAATGACTTTCCCTCTCTTTCTCATTCTGTCTTCTCCTCCCTGCCTCAGTCTACATGCAGCCCTAACCCTCAAAGACATGAAAGATTAATGCATTCCTTAAACATTTAGAACACCTATAAAGTTTACTTTTTCCAGGTTCAAGGTTTCGATGTGGCCTCGACCTGAAGGGCCAGCACAGTTGAAGCTACTTCTCTGTACAAATTTGAACTTCCCGCATCCCTTAGAAGCATTCGCTATTCCGCCTTAAGTGACCTCCTGAATTCATACTGGCACACTCAGCAGGCTTTATTACCAGGATTAATAATACATGGATATCTGAATAATTGCCTGTATCTATTCATCATGGAAATCACACTGCAAATGCATTCTGTCACAATAAGGTGTTATTTTTGTATATGAACGCATTTAAAAGACTCAACTGCAAAATGAAGGTGGCCCACATTTAAATTGATTAAGAATTGATGCAGGATACTGGACAATGTAAGTACCACTATGTTCAAACATACCACAAAACCAAAAGAAAGCCGATTTATTTTGTAAATCATTTCTCATTTCCAAAAGTAGCTAAAATATGTTTGGCAGGTATGACCTTTTGCTGAAAAACCAAACCCTGAGGATAATAAACACCTCTGTGTCTGCCACAGAAAGAGACAGTTTGGTGTATGATTTATATTGTTGGGAAAAAAAAAGTCCAATTTAGAGTTATCCATCCATAAATTGTGGCTGTGTACCTCCAGGTTATGGTGGCAGCAGACACGTCGTTCAGCTGCCCTGTGTTGCAGTAAACGTGGTATATTTCAAGTAGTTCTTGTAGCATGTTATAGATCTGCCCTGGGGGGGGTCTTCTCCCAGTTGAATGTATGTAGAATAACTCTTAACATTGGACTTCCTGGAGGAATCCTAATCGGATTATTGGACTACCTTAACGGGCTTTGGAATTGGAATATTGTTCTTTGGTCAGTTTGCAAAGTCCAAGGGAATAATTGAGGGTTGTGATGTTGACTTGTAATTTAAGGCTAAGCTCCCTCTCCATCACCACAAGCCTGTACAATAAGACTGTATGGCTGGAGGTGTTTGGTATTGGTAAATGTTGGATGCTCCTAGTGGACCCTTGTCATTAGAAGCAGTTTTAAAATGTTCTAAAGGTGGGCTCAGTATTCCTAGTCCAGCCAAGATACCATCTTTAGCTTTTAAGCCTACATATAGTCCACAAACGGCTCTCTGTCTGGTTCCTCACCTCCAAGTTGAGAGATCCTACCAGGTGTTATTCTCTAGGCTCCCCAGTTCATGTGGTACACACCACATATATGTTGGAGGTATCTTAAGCTTGACACATTTTGACAGCCACCTCCTGAAAATTACATTGAAAGTGTGATGGTCTAATTACATGTTTGACATAGTCAGTCACTTACTGTATCTGTAGTCTCGCTTTGCCAGACCTTCCTCCACAGCACCGCGGGAAGGAACTTGTTTTGGTGGTGTACGTCCAAAAGTTGTTTCACTCTGGCAGAATTTCCTGCGCCACCGGAGCAATCCCGGAAGTGGAACTTCGTGGATATAGACTGCTGTATCTGTGACCACAGTCAAGCATATTGTCTTAAAGGATTAACTTGTTGTTTAGATTTAGATGTTTAGAGGACTTGGTTGATTGGTTGCATTCCACCCGCAAACTGGCCAGTTATAAGCATCACCAAGCCTGAGGTCCTGCTAGAATTGAACCTAGGTGTCTGCACTGGTGCGCAAGTGTCTTTTCATTTAGTGCTAAAGTTTCATATTTATTTATTTTATTGTATGTTATTTATATCTTCTATTTCATTGTTCTACTCTCTTTAAAATCATATTCATGTTTTATACTGTCTTTTTTGCATTGACTACTAAACTGGCCTTGCCCTTTGTCCCTGCACCATCTGAATGTCCATAAGCAATTTCATTTCTAAAATTTGGCCAATAAAGGTTTCCATTTTAATTAGAGTTTACGTTTCAGCTTCAAAAGTCTGCATGTGTGATAACTGACTGTTTGGCTAAGAGAGTGACTGACACAGCTGATTCACTGACTAGGCTGCCTAATTGAATGACTGCTTGCTGACTGATTATATAGCCAACCACCCAGGAGAGGATTGCATTGGATTACTCCCAATCCCTCCCTGTTTAACTACCTCCATCTCAACACCTCCTTTACTCCATCAGTCCTGATCCCCCACTCCTCTACCTCTCTGTGTCTAAACCCCCAATTGTCAATTCTTGTCTCAATTCTTCCCCAACCGAGCTCTTGATCAACTCTGAATCTCAGCATTGCTTCCCCCCTTCCTGATTTTTTTCTGTTTCCCTCTCTCCCCATTTCCTTTATGTGCTATTTGTCTGAATCTTCCAGTCTTTTATATTTTCTACACAAAATACAGCAAGATCTGCAGCTGTGAAGACTTTTTTTTTATGTTTTTGTGATGGTGGTCTTGCAAAGCATTAGGACAAATGGGCTTTAAGAAGTTCATTTTGACTGGCAGACAGAACCCCTTTCACAGCTACTTCTCAAAGCACTCCCGCAATGACTCATGAAAAAAGCTGGTTTGGACTGGGGTTAGTGCTGGTAAATTATCTGCTCTACCAGTCACTTTGGCAGGTAATAACCATCTTTCTTGAAACGTGTTTGGCTGTTGCATTATAAAAACTGTCTTGTAAATGCAATAATTCACAGCCACTCTGGCCAGTGGAATTAATTAATTTCCTACACCCTGCTTCAACCTCTGGACCTCAAGCATGTCTGTCACACCTTGTCTGGTTCATCTCACAGGGTCTACTTTGCTAGTTATGCCATACGTTATTGGTCTTAAGACTTTAGTTAGCATACAGTACCCCGTCAATGCATCTGGTTCAATACATGCAACTTTATGGGGGGGGGGGGATGTTTTTGGGACAGAACTTTGATCCTGAATGCATAAAACCTGAAGGAGACAATATAATTTCCAAACATCTTCGTCTACTTCAGTCACCACGTTGGAGTTGTACAATAGCGTCAGCCGTCGTCGTCGTGAGCTGGATGGAAACGGCTTTTGTCTGTAGCTCTTCACAGTCCAACTGTGTTAGCTGAGCTACGGGAAAATTAGCTTTTTATCTGTCAATAGGGAACACAACTCCTGACCATGAGGACCAGAATCGCATAGTACCCCGTGTCCTTTCTGTACTATTTAAACACATCATGTCATTTTTTTACCATCTAACCCTATAATATCACTCAAAATATTGTATATGCTACACGACTAAAGCTACTGTTGCACCTGTAATCTTGCAATAAGGCTCTTAAAAGTTATTATACTTACATTAAGGATGGGAATCACCAGAGGCCCCACGTTACGATATCAACACGATACTTATGTCACGATACGATATATTGCAATTTATTACCTCTTTTCCAACTTCAAATTTTTTCCAATTTCAAATTGTGTCCCCAAAAGGAAACTTTGTCAACATCTGTTTTATCTGTTTGTTCATCTCACTTCAATTTTATTGCTGCAAAAATGGGATTGTCGAGCAGACAAACTGACCAACACAAATATAATAATAGATAGATACTTGGCGTCTGTGTATCGATACAGTATTGCCATGGAAAATATCACGATACTATGCTGTATCAATTTTTTTAAATATATTTATATTACTTAATACTTACACTTTGCCATGCCCCTTAGAAATATGGTATTTTAGTAGCAGAATAGGGTGACAGGGTCAGAGGTAGTACTGTGATTACCATGGCAACACACCACAGGTTGATGTCTCTGCGACAACCTATTTGAATTAACCAAATTAGGGTGGCACAAGAGATGCCACATTTCTCTGAACGTTGTTAAAACGCCTTGTCTTGACAAACTCAAAAGAAAGGGGAGCAACAATTAGACGGAGAGAAAAGGGAGAGAGAGATTTGGAGACAGTGAATGAGATCCAAAGAGAGAGACATGAGCAGAGAAAACAATGACAGAAACACAGGGATGAACCTCCTCCAATCATCCCCCCCCCCCCCTTGTTGCATCAAAGACAGACCAAACAAAATCCCCTGAATTCCTGCTTTGTTCCACTGAGCCCTGCTGACTTAGAAACCGCTGTTGCTGCTGCCGTGATAGACTTCAAGGAAATAACCCGTCATTTTCCACTCAGCAAAATCATCCATTACGCTTCAAATCGAAAGCACCAGGCTTTATCTGTCTCCAAGATGCAAAGAGAGAGGCAATAGCGGGGGGAGAAAATTCAAATATATTAAAATATGCTAGAGAAACAGAGAGAGTGCACGAGGGAGGCAGTGGGTTGCAAAAATCAAATCAAAAACTCAATTGAGTGGCACAACAGATACATATACAGATATAATTTGGCTTATTTAGTTTTGAATCATCTGTAATTTTATCCTATCACTCACAATAAATATGGAGCTATCAACAGGCCTGGCGAGCTGCAGTGAAGGAATTCGTTGAGGCTGCTCCTCTTGCTATTCCTACTTTTCTTTTTCTTTTTTTTTTTATTTGCGGGAGGAAGAATTAATAATCACATATTCCAGTTGGTGGACATGTTTTCTAAAGTCCTACACAGTACCGGGCCAGCGTACACACTATAAACTGTGTACGCTGGCCCGAGTGGAAATGGGGGCTCCTTATCCTGCCAGTGTGCCACATTTCACGTAAAAAAATATAGCTTTTTAAAACAAGTTAATAACATGCATAAATACTGTATGGATTCAAACTTTATAACCACCAAACACCAAGCCTGGATCTATCATTATGGCATCCTGGGCGCTCACTCAGTTCCACGTGCCAGGGGACCTGCGTTTTGCAGTGGGTGGACAGGAACATGTCCAAATGAATTGGAATGTTGCTTCGTGTCTGCAGGACATCCGTTTGCTAATATGTTCGCCATAACAGCAAGCAATAAACGAGGGAAGGAAAAGAAAACTAATTCAATCACTAGAAACCTCTACATTTCACGTTTATTCCACTTAAAATAAAACCGTTTAAAAACAGGTACACAGACTGTATATTTGTGGTGATTTTAACACAAGCTTGTGAGCTATATGGCGTGACATTCTCCCTCTCTCGACCCCCTTATTTTGCGGTCCTTGCTTCCTCCCTCCTGCATCCCTCATCTCTGTCTCTCCTATATAAAGGAAATGCCATATGAAATAACCTTTAAAAAACCGGGACTGACCTCCATTCCCCACTGTGTGTGTGAATAGTGAATATTGACCCCGACTAGGGACTAATGTGTTGTGAATCTATGTATGCCCTGGATCTCCAGTGTTGACGGACACACACACACACACACACACACACACACACACACACACACACACACACACACACACACACACACACACACACACACACACACACACACAGACACATTGAAGACACACAAGGCCACATCAAGACAAACATTATAAATGTTCATACTGTAACAACAATATGCTTATAACACAACCTGTTTTATTTTAACACACACACAGGTCATACGCACAAAACATTGTCTTCTGTCATGCTGTACACACACCGACAATGCACACATCCACACAAACATGCACAAAAAAAACAACTAAATATGCACAAATGCACGCACAAAACCCAGGCACTATCCTTTTATTCAGGTGTGTGTTTGGGGATCTGATCAGAATTGCAATCCTTCTCCGCAGAAACAGAGAGTGATTGACTGCTGTCGTTTCTTTTCTTCTTTTTTTTTTTATCCCTCTTTGCTATTCCCCCAGCTCTTTCTTTTCACACATCGCCCTTCTCTCTCAATCTGTCTCCCTCACTGCCTGTCTGTCTCAATCCCCGTCTTGCTCTTTTTCTCTTGTTTTCCTCCCTGTTTAATATGCTTAGTTGTCTACCACAATGCAGGCCCAGTGTTTTGTGATATGACTTATGAGTTTGCATAATCGTGCACACGAGTGTGGCACTACATGTTAAGTCCACATATTGCAGGGCTCTGATAGCTGAGTTTACAGCTCTGGCTGTTTGGGTTATATCAGGAAAGAGAGACTGATGTGCATGAGGTGGATGTGTGCCAGTACACTGTGACATCACTGTTGGGTGTGCTTACAGGCAGGGTCCGAAATTAACACTCGCCAGTAGTCACATGCGGGTACATTTTCCGTTTGGCCAGTAAATCTCAGAGGGCTATCCGCCACATGGCGAGTAAATGTTTATACCAAACTAGTTCTGTTTTTCAGTCTTCATTTTGGTGAAGCTGCAGCTACTTTCTTCTGTTGCTCGTGTCTGCACTTTGGAGCTTCGTGGGAGGGGGGCGGGCCGACACACGCAAACACTGGCGCACAGGGGCGCAACTACCCAGTGTCAGAGGGGTACGCAGCAACAATTTTGGCTCAGCAACCTCGGTTTTGCATTCTAAGCCAGCTGTAAACCCCCATTTGGCTGCTACATTCCCAGTGTTAGCAAACGCTAGCTAGTCTGTTAACATGAATATTTGCAAGCCTCCAAGCACAGACGTCACACCAAGGGGGTAAGCTTCGCTTCAGAACTCAAACCTCCTATGGCGCCATTTTGATGCTACAAAGGTATCGCCTCCTGTTAGCATTCCACTGACTAGCATTCATTTTGACGTCACTTGACAGCGAATAACTTTACATCTGAAGTGTTTAAAGACCCTATTTGTCCATTGTTTATTTCTAAAGAAACACGACAATGTATAAAAGGCTCCATTACCTTGTACCTCACGTTATGGCTCCGTAGCAGAAGTTTTTGTAAAAATAGGCTAACGATTGTGTCACATAGTAGAGGAATTACCGTATAGTACAGGAGAAGCTCGCAGGCAGTTTGGACTTAGCTGTTTAGGTTTAATTACTAATGTTAACTAGCATTTTAGTTAGCAATAATTAGCCTGTGCCTATGTTATCTCCTTACATATACCTACACTCTCCGTCTCTGCAAGATTGGGAATGATTGAGATTTCTCTTGGCACAGCTACCAGAAGACTTACAACTTTCAGACACGTTGCTCATGTCACATTTACGTTGTCTCTGTCAGTTGGAGGCTGCGCAGTAAAGCAACAGATCACCGGAAAAGTGCTTCTAATATCCTTCACTGGTCTCCGTCCAGAGCAACGGGCTCGGTTGGTCCATTATATACTGTCTATGCGTCACACTTTAAATCCTTCCTTTTGCCTTTCACCATCCACTTACTTAACTGCTGTTGCATCCCTTGACATGTCATCTCCTTTTCCCTCTTTTTTTGTTCTTCTATTTTTAGCCCCCGACAGCTGTTTTGCTTTATCCATCTTTTTCCATAGACGACAACTCACTACTCGTACCTGCTTGCTCGGCACTCACGGCGCCCACCCCCCCCGCCCCCCGCCCCCGCTCCCTCTTCTATGTCAACATTCTATGATGGAATCTTATGAGACAGGGCGCCTACTCTAGCCTGTTAGTCCTCTACAATGTTATATAATAACATTGAGGAAATGCAGAAAGGATTTATAAATGCACAACAGCAGCTACATTATAGAAAATATCCCCCAAAACAACATGGTTAAACCCTCCATGGTGCTGCGCCCCTATGCACCGCATACAGCGCATACTCACTTTTTGCACCACTGCTGGCGCACACACCACAAGCCAGCCACCACCTTCTGTTTACTGATAGCTAGTGTTTACCTCAGGCTAATTAATTAGCTAGTAAGTGGTGCTTTTTGGCAGCCAGCCTTCCAAAAGAAAGCACAATGATATTAAATGTTAACCGATTATTAACCGTTGACCGAGAGTCTCAGTTCACCCAGCTGGGAGGCTCTGTCAAACTTTGCGCACTCGGTGTCCGCCGACAGCTGTAGGCTTGCACCGCTGTTGATGTTTTGTGCATTGTTGTGGACACGTGCAGCCACTTAACGTTAAACCCCTTTCGGGACCGACACAAGTTCCTAGCGGCCCGCGGCGTATATGTCCGAGCCTGTCTCCACCGCCTCCACCTGCAGGCTGTCAGCTGTGTGTCTGCCTGACATACAGTCTGTGTGTAGGACGGCCAATTGAACCCACCGATCCTCATCGATTTAGTTTCATGTGTCACGTAGCTCTCCACAAGCAGAAAAAAGAGGCGGTCAAACCCAACTTGCAGGTTCAAAGTTAGGACTAGCACGTTAATTAGCAGTTAAGAAATAGGTTGTAGAGCCTATTTACATTTTTATCATGCAAAAGATGTATTGAAAACTTTGTATTTATTTATTAATATTGGTTTAACTGATATGAGGCTAATCAGTCAAAAATCTGATGGGGCGAGCTTGCTTTGTTTGGTATTTCCTTGGAATGTCATCAGAAGTGACGTCATGCAGGAACTCATAGTGCACCTTTAATTTCGGACACTGCTTACAGGTGCATCACACAGCGATGCTTGCTGTGGTCGACACACTAGGGATAATCAGACACGGCGCTCCGGTTTTGTTTTTGTCCACCACGCGCCATACCACACCGGGAGCATCCCAGAAGCGGAGCATCTTGCCTGACTGGCAGATTTTATTGTCTCTACAAAGTAAGTAAGCTAGTATCTACCTTCCACTCCATGCACTCCTGCAATTAAACTCCATGCCATTCTCTTTTTTGTTTTTCCACCTTTATTGTCCATGGTGTGGCATAGGAAACATATATGATAGGGATGCACCGAAATGAAAATTCTTGGCCGAAACCGAAAACCCGAAAAAGAGGAAACCAAGACCGAAAACCGAAACACCGAAAGAAATTATGCCAATTATTAGTACCATTGCATTTATGGCTATGACTGTGTACTAACTTTACTAAAATCAAGGCATTGCAATTGTATAAATTTATATTAAAGTTTCAAAGAATAAATCAATTACAAATTATGCAAATATTTATTTAGCACATTGCAGCAATGCACACTATAAAATAAAATTCAAACTTAAATGGCCTGCAGAAAGTTTTTTAAATTAAATGTTCTATCATAAAAAAAAGTGCATTTAGGTCAAGTGCTTTTTAAATTTTTCTCTGTACTACTACAAGAAAGTGCATTCAGAACAAGTGCAACTGCTTAAAGATACAACAATATTTTCTCTGTAGGCCTTCAACATAATAGTGCATCAAAACAAAGTAAACCATGTTACTGATCCAACCGAAAACCTAAAATGCCCATCTATTCGGTGCATCCCTAATATATGATATTGGGTGGTGTATTTTGGTAAACGGACTGGATGTTCTCGCTGTTTCACTTTCTGCCCGGCTGTCTGAACGCCCCGCGGCTCGCGTGAAAACGGACCTGCCGCTTATCCTACATGCACGCTTCTGGGACGGGCCGCGTCGAGGCTGGTGGAATATGACATTGACTCGAATGACCGCGATTGCTCGCGGGGGCCACAGCGCCTCCGGTACGCAGCACAGACGCGCCCGGTGAAAAATAGAGGTTACATATTTACAGTGTGTCAGGATGCACTTCAAAACAATGTGTATCTACAACAATGTAGCAAAACTAAAATGTTGTTGTAACACGAATCCTGCGCCTGCAGAATGAGATTGGTAACATTTTGTTGATTTAGTGGAAGTAAGGATCCATGGTAATTATTTGACAAAGACTAGGAGACATTTCGTGCTCCTAAAACTGAATCTTTTTGGATGTATAAACCCGAAACTTGTCCCAACTGTTAATCCACCAACGTTGGCGGTGATATGCTGTCAGAGGAGCAGCCTCAGGTTGTGTCACTACATGACAGTTTAGAGTCTGCAGGTCTGAGACTGAATTAGCTAAATCTCGACTTTTACATCGGTGGGACTTCACAATGATCCAAAGCTGTTTTTTCACAGTGTAGTCATTATTTGGTTTATAAATGTTTAATATTCTTGAGTCTTGCCTTGTTGTATATTTGGATAGCATTGAAGAAAGCTTTTAGGTTTTTTTTGACAAACTGTTTTGCATCCATATTCTTCCAACGAAAAAATGGCAACTATTCATGTGAAATTTCAAATACATTTGACAAGTGCACATATCAACTCTGAACAAACCTGCAAAGTTTGATGGCATTTCAATCTTAATCAGATTATTATATTTCCTCTCAATATTCTCTTTCAGAAGTCTAGTATCAGTCACGCCGTAGACGTGTTCATAAAAATCAGTCCCAACAGTTCTTAAAACTGAAATCAAAGATCTTTAAAGAAAGAGCTTGACTGTAATAAGAAGTCCTCCATCTGGAAAAGGCTGCTGATAGGAAGGCACAGTGAATTCACTTGGCTCACTTGATTTTTAAAAATCCTATCTTTGTTTTGTGTAAAGCCCTGTAAAGATTGTGTGAAAGGAACGTTCCTGGTAGCCATTGTAAAGATAACTTCAGGTCTCTCAGAGGAACATTGAGGAGAAATATGCAATGACGTCTGAGGCAGCAGTAATGGAGGATAAGTACAGGGCAGAAGCAGGATGGTGGGATTTTGATGACTATGTGTGAAATATATTTCAAAGTTGAGTTTTATATCTTTTTCCCTATAATACGATTGCCCATTTTTACAAAATGGCCCTATAAAGTTTTTATGGTATTGTATCATTTCTTTTTATGATATTGTATCATATACTGCGGGCTACTTTACCTCGTTTTACTGAGATGAAAACAAAAAAAAAGTCTCTTCTGAAAAGAGATGCAGCTAATGGAGTTATGAAGCAAACTCTTTTATTCCAGCAAAAACTGCAAAGAACGGTGTGAAGCAAAATGACTGTTTGGTCAGTGAGATTTACTGGATGGTCTGCAGCCAACCGTCTCTGAGCTGGCCGACTGCTCTGCACACTTTTGTTCCATAATATTTTGGTTACTTTATTCGGTAAAGTCACCCCCATGTTAGTCTATATCGACGACGGTTCATTTACGGCAGGGGTCTTCAACGTTGTTTAAGCCAGGTACCCGTTAGCTGAAAGAGAGACGGAGCAGGGACCCCCTACAACATATATTGTATAAAATGAAGTTGCATATTAACTGGGCCTACAATAACGTGTAGGGCGGCCTAAAGCCTTTTATACCTTTTTGGATAGCATAATAAGCTATTCAAATGATAATTGTTGGCATGATTTTATAAATCATCTTTTAATGTTGCACATGTGGCACAGTGAATCTTTAGGCAGTAAACCTTTCATCAATGGGGATTTGTATTTGCTAATAATATGTTGAAATTATGTTAAGACATTTTAATTAAAAGGCCCCCCAGCAGTGACTCTGAGGACCCCCCTTGGGGTCCCGGAACCCCTGTTGAAGATCTCTGGTTTACGGGATTGTTCTACTGCCGCTGCAAGTTCCGTCGGATGTCCCTCACTTTCCGCTTTCTTTGAATTCACTTTAAACTCCGGTCGCATAAAGCGACATTAACCGGAACCTCTGAGCACTGTTACAGGCTGATAATGGCAATGGCAATGGTTTTAAGAAAAATTTGGATCATGCAACAAGACAGGCCTGCTTGTTTATTCCGGGGAATGATTGTAAAGATTTACGAAGAATAAGTTAACGGCATTTACTCCCTAACTGGGACGTTTTGGGACCGATTGGCGGAGGTTTGCTGTGGACGAAGTACACACGGAGATACACTGGTAAGAGCAAATGAGGTTTAACCATGTACCCAGCTAATTTAAATAGCTCACGTTACTGTATAGTGTGAACAGTTAACTTCATTTAATATTGTATGTGGTGTTTCTCAGACGATTGTGATTGGTTTAAAGAAATGCCAATAAACCAGAGCACATTTTTCACCTATGCAGGAATGTGTGGAAGGTCCAGACCTTCCTCCGCAGCGCTGTGAAGATAGGTCTGGCAATGCGAGACTACCCCCATGTAAACCTCCCTGAAATAACACAAACCCCTTTATTCATGTTTTGATCATGCTTCCACTTTTATTGTACGGTTTTCAACCAGCTGACACGATTACACTAAAAAACTTTAAACTTTAATTGCTACAGAATAAAGATTAAGCGTTTCTTACCACCTCTGTAATCCACATCAGTTAGTATACACTATACTGTCTTTGCAGCCTTCTAAAGGAAGCAAGTATCTATCCATCTGCAGTCTCTGAGTGGAGCGATGATGCGCACTGTCGAGCTGCAGTTACGCACGGCAGATCAGCTGGTTCAATTTTGCGCACAAGCACCCGACTCTGTTCACATCAAATGTGATGTTATAATGGATCATTCGAAACCGTTTCCACTGCAGTGTAAATCAACATGTCGTGTTGAAAACAGTTCACACGTCCAAGAAGAATCGTAGATCAAAATCAAACTTCTCTAATAGCTCCCTGAGGATTGCCGTTCATTCCACGGTGACTCCATCCAAAACACCAGGTAACTGGGGCTGCAGCTGTGATAGAGATTAGGGTTAGATTTTAGTTTTCCCAAAAACAAAAGAGTGAATTTATTTTTGGATCTTAAACAGGATCACGTTCATATAGCAGTATGAAGATTAGGCAGGAACCTATTTACTTCCCGGATTGTCAGCAATTATTTTTGGATGTTAAACAGTCAAATCTAACTAAATGCAAATAATTTCAAAGGTCAAGAAATACCACATGAACAAATATAAATTCTACTTTCATTGTGTATGGCACTAGGTGGTATTAAACTGCAAATGGTTATGGTTGTGATCGCGTGTTGATGGTGCATGCTGATGTTTCAGATGCTGTTCATGTTTATGTTCTGCAGCTGATATTATTTCGTGGAAACAGTCTGTTGTTGTGAAACCAAGATGTCACAATACTAACTTTCTATTCTGAGGAAAGGAGGAGAAAGAGGGAAAGGAGATGAGTCAATAAGAGATGGGAGCACAGGGTGGGAAAGGAGTGGGAGAGGTGATGGGAGATGAGTGTGTACTTTTGGTTTCTAGACTGTATTATTTAACAGCAGTCAAACTGCATAGTTTAAATGTGGAACTGGGGGAATCTTGAATGTGTGCAGCTGATTGTTTTGAATGTAGCTCATTGTGCAAAAGTAAGACACAAATGAGTTTTAACAGTCAAACAAGGGGACAAGAACATTGATGAAAAGAGTGATTTTGTGTTAGTGGAGTTGGCCTAACATCACTTCAAAGTCCATCTGTTTTGTCTGCTGATTTAGTTGAAATTGAGAAATCCTGAGCCTGGGTCCTTTTGTTGTGCAAAATGAAATGCAAACAAGAAAGCAGGCAGAAGTAAGGAGTAAGAGATGAGCGGAAAAGAGAGGAGTAAAGAAAGCAAGGGAGTGTTTACTTTTACCAATTAGACTGTCAGAGCCTCACAGCCCATTTCTGTCTGCTGTTGACTTTGTGGTGAAATGCTGGCGTGAAGAAAACTTTTGAGCAGAGCCTCCTCTTGGGCAACAGGACATTTAAACAAATCGTGATGCCATCAGCGCCTTTTGGAAAGCTCAGAACTCCCAACAGGTCAACTGGTTTATTTTGCATTTGATGCCAATATATTTTATGTCCATGTTGTGATTCGGTCTCAGGGTCAGAGAAGGAAATGTCTGCGATGCATTGGGGAGTCAAAGTCAACATGTGATTACAATAAAGAAAATAAAAGACAAAGTTTCTGTTTGGGAGAGCAGAGAAAAGGAGAAAAGAAGGTTGGAAGAGGGTTGAAATACATTCCAAGTTAAACATCAAGTCATTAATCTACTAAGTGTTACGAGACATAATAGGCATGTTTTTATGCAAAGGTACAGATAGATGACAAATTAAAGAAACAAATCTGAAGAAATGAGTGCAGAAACAGTATGAAAATTATGTCAATATGTCATATGGCCTTTGCAGTCTCTAGCCATCAATCTAATTGGAAACCTACGGGAGATTTTGGGGCAGCGTGACTTCGATCGGACCAAACTACAAGCACTTCCTGTAGACGGGTATGCTTTGCATACTGGAATGCAAATGGCCGAAATATACTGTTGCTAGCAGCTAGTGGGAGATAGTAGGGGAACGAATCAAGGTCCGACCTGGACTAGCAGGAAAGTATGTTGCCGTCTTCATATTTGGGGCCTTGTTCAGGGCCTTCTTGCTGTGTTTACTTTAGCGCTCCCGTCTCAGACACATCTAACCAATGAGTGGAGTAAACTTCTTCACGTGGCTTCTAGTGGTGCATTGTTGTTCGCTTGAATTCTTTTCTGTGAAAAGACACCCAACTTTGGCTTTGGACCACAGCAAGCAAACTATAGGTCCACCATAATGACAATGCTAGATTAGAAGAATAGTGTTCATCCCTCCAGTAGAGTTCCAGAGACTCGGGGTGTCTATGCTAAGGAGCACTAAAGCTGTTCTGGAGGCACCTCACTAAGATACTTGATGTTTTTCTTCATTAAATGTCACCCCGTTGTATAGTAAAAGGTGCTCCAGTATCATGAACCATTTTCCCCTTGTAGGAGACGGTACCAGTTGGTGTATCACAGAGGAAAAATAGGAGACGGAGGTTTGTGTAAGGGCAGATGAGAACGAGGAACAATAGACAAGGATTGTTTAGAAAGAAGACAGCTATCGTCATATCAGATCAGATCACATTAGAAAGTTGATCCAGTGGGACAAATGTTGAACACAGGTTGTTGTTATCCACAGACACAGCCAAGCAAGCATGGACCCCGTGAACTCTCGGTGTCATATCCATCTCATCACTCCTTCAAGTGGGGGTGGACGTTGAATGCAACCCAGTGTTGCACAGCGTTGATATCTGAAGGGCAGAGACGGGACTGGAGGAGGAGGATTTTTACTCATCACATTCCACATCTGTTAGAGAATAATAAGCAAGGTTTTAGTGATTTGCAGGCGTCAAGACATCTTGGTAAAAACTGGGTTTAAACGTGTTTTAGACAATGTTCGTATAGCCATCGTTTCCTGCTTCACACTGCAATCATTTAAATTCACTTTTTGAAATTCAAACTTCACTTTTCATATATAATTTCCCCGGTTTTAATCTGGAAATCAGTTGTGACCACATCAATGGTTACTGGCTAGTGTAGAGCTGGACTATATGCTGTAAATCCTGACACGTTTATGTTCAGTCTGTAAAAGGAAATGTCCATGCACAGTTTCCTTTAGGATTTTTTTTAGCAGTGGGGGCAGGTCTGTCCGAACAAGCTACACTTAGAACGGACCCACCACGGTGATGTTTTTGGTAGAGCTGTTCGTTTAATAGTCATCTCGGAAGAAAGCGAACGCTTTGACAATAAACTACATCAACACAACAGTATGTTGAGTTAAACTGGATGGACCAAATAACCTCTGAATAGTTCTACTTGTTGTTAAATTGCAATGTGGAGGGTGCATTATGTCGGCAGGACAATTTAAAAGGCAACTGCGACTACATTTTTCGTACAGCCCTATTTCTGATACCGTGGTGGCAGAAATTTTGCCATGGTGGGCAGCCACTACAAAATCAACATAGAAGAAACGCTGCCATGTATATTAGGCCTAAGTCTGAACCAGAATCAGATACACTAGATTGTGAACTCAGTTCAAACAACAGTGAGCTGCAGCCTTTAGTGACATATATCTGGAAATATAAATGAAAGTTGTGACCTTTGTGGTTGTGATGCTTTATGATGTTCTCTGACAGGAGGCCTTCATTTTACAGTTTAAAAAAAAAAAATTATTCGCCACCTCACTGGCTGTGGTATATGGGCGTTTAGACGGTGTAGCGTCTAAAAAATGGCAGCTGGCTCACTTTCTCTCCCAGTAAAAGCCTTTTTAAGGCTCCTCTGGGATTAATAATGTTGGACAACATGCTTAATGCTAGAGCGTTAGCTTGATGAGTTTTTGGGGTTCAGGCTAAAGCACTTCCAATGACTTTCGGCTCTGTGTGCAAAGAACTTTTCGTAGCTGTTCTGATAGGCGTGTGGTTGCTGAAATAGGGTTGGTTAGGGGGACTCTGGGAAAGGTAATGGGTGGTGAGGTAATTTCAACAGACACAGGCACTAGACTGGGGCCATTATTTGCAAGGGATAGTCAGAGGGAGGTAGAGAAAGAGAGAGGGAGAGAGACATCCAGTCAGAGACAGAGGGTGATTAGGGTTAGACATGGTGCCACAGCTAGGCTGGATCTATAGAAATAGCCTCTTAACATGATGTATGAGGTACACACAAAAAACACACTCACAGAGCTGGTGATGGTAGCATTGTGCTGCCAATAAGGCTGGAAGAGTATAACCTGGTAAGTAGTGTAAGTAGTGTTATATATCTTGTGCCACTGCTATCAGGAAACATTGATGTTATATTAGAGTTGTAGTCCCCCTGCATGCATTTATTCTAAATTAGGAGTGCTGCTTAGTTGAATGTGCTTACACACTGCTATTTTGTTTTGGCCAGCCTCTCTGTAGTTTTTCTTTTTTTCAATTTAATTTGCAGATTTTGTTTTTTTCTTGGAACACAAATTGTTTTACTGCTGGTTTGTTATTGCTTTTAGAGGTCCAATTCTTTTCCCAAAAATATATGAAGTAAGTTCTTGTTTTCTTCAAAACATTGCTTCTAACTAAACTAGCCTAATCGTCCCCTTGGGATTAAATATTGTATATTGAGAGTTTGTATGCTCTGAGTTTCTGAAGACTTAGTTCATTGATGGTAATAAGAATATAGCAGCTAGCATGTGGAAGGACTTCAATCAATGGCCAATCAAATCATCTGCTCTTACCCACTGTACACGCACTGTGGTACAGAGCATTGCAGCTGTTGCCATGACTAAAAGTGAATGGCTTCATCGTATTGAATTCACTCCCTTTAGTGTTGTTTGTCCAATTTTCTTGGTGCATTGTTAAATGGATTTTGCTTCGGTGCTAAATCTGACTGAGCACTTTGCTCAGCTGGAACAATCCTGCGGAGAGTGATGGTGCTCCCTTTACATGCTGTAGGGCCGGCTGGCCGTCAACACGACTGCTAGCCCACCTTGTGTTGGCCCTCTACATTTCTACCATAGATGATCCTTTGATCATGTGTAATTATTGCATCACCATGTGTCGTATAGGAATGAGAGCACTTACATAACGCACATTCACAAATAGCATTAACAATTAAGTCATTGAGTCAATTTTGTGCATAAAGTCAGCAGCAGTGGTGGCCTTAAGATGACAGAAAGGAGGTTGGAATTAACAGGGCTGTCGGTGTGAAACCTGGCATTGCTAAGGAAGAGTGATAACTAAGAATAAATGGAAACAGACCGTTAACACTTGGAGCCGAATGACAACAAAACATGTGATAACTACAAGCTGGCTCTAACAGCCATTTCTGACAACTAATGTCTCCTATTTGGTAAAATATCGACATACTAGTGCTGTCAAATGATTAAAATATTTAATTGCGATTAATCGCATTAATGTCATAGTTAACTCGCAATTAATCGCACATTTTTATCTATTCTAAATGTCCCTTGATTTCTTTTTTTCCCATTATTTTTTTCTCATTTTAATGCTCTTATCAACATGGAAAAGTGGAGCGGCTTGCTTTGTGCTTTTGTCGCCTGGCTTGGACGAGGGGTGGAGAATTGGCATCAGCTGTGTGCTCGGCCATCATCAAGTGGTATTTCAGACTGGACGTGCTGCGATGATAGCTCAGTTCACAACGACAAAACGCACAGATCACTTTGGTCTTGTCAATGGAACCATTTGGCAACTTTTTAAAAGTAAACTTTCCATTCAGAATCTTATTGGCATCCATTTCGGCGTCTCGCGCTCGCCATCCACTCAAAACTACTCTTTGGCCGGCTCGCGAGCCCAAACAAGTGTGTGTGGCGTGCCTGTTGTTTTGATCCAGTCTAGCTAGATCCGGTGTGGTGTTGTAGTTTTCTAACGTTACTAGTTGTTGCAACAGCATGTGAAAAAAACTACAAAGTTTGCTAGGCCAAAAAGAACGTTAATCTCGCGTTTTAAAAAAATTTACACCGTTAAAATGGGTTTGCATTAACACCGTTAATACGTGTTTAACTGACAGCACTATTACATACATATCACAAAACTGGGTGCCAAAATGGCTGCAAAGTTACAATCATCTGCAGTTAAAAATAAATAAAATCCACGACACTCATACATTTGATTTAGCTATTTAAAAATAAATTAAAAAACATAGACAGAATATTTACAGTATACCTGGTTTAACTAGTAAATACATTTTACTGGTTTACTACATTATATTTCTATGATATTGCTTTATTATTACAGACAACACTAGTATGTAATTATCATTACTTGATCACATTATATACAGTATTATTCTGGTGTATGCTGTTTACGTATGCTAGACTTGCTGACTCGCTGCTGTTAACCACACCGTGTCTCTTTTTTTCTTTTATTGATCCCTCTCTAGGGATCAATAAAGGCTTACCGTATCTTTTACGCCGCTACAGATGTGAAACTTAATAGAAATACTTACATTTCCCACATGGGTTGTTCCCACGTGGAACCAGGATGGTTTGGTCATTTTGAACAGCAGTGTTGGCACTCTGGAGCATTTCCTCTCGTCCTCTCTGAGAAACAGGGAGATGGAGAAATTACAGATGAGTATGGAGAAAATGACATAAAAGCAAACAGGTCTGTATCTTTATGATAATGGTCCATTATGTGCTGAATAACCTGTTCATGTTTATTCATCAACACAACAAACATGCATTACTGTACGAGAGTAGCTTTTTTCTCTCCCTGCCCATCCCTTAACACATTTTGTGACATCTCTAGCTTTCACTTCCTATTTTTATTTTTTATCCTAAAAACAAAAAGATGAATTAACAAAATCATCCTTGCCAAACATGCTTCTATGTAACCGTTTTGTAGCAGTACGCCAGTGCAACGCCAAAACATTTTAAAATAAAACATGAGTGCAGACATCTTATCATCACTGGAGACATAAACGCGGTCAGCATGCTCTTTTCTTTTACATCATTACATTCACATTTCCTGTGTCCTTATTTGAAAAGAGAGAGAGAATCGCAACAGAAGTGACATCATGTACTGGAGAGCTGACTAACTAAGGTTACTTCTCAGTGAGTGATATTTTCTAATTGAGAATTGAGGTTTGTCTCCCGCTCTGTCTCCAGTTTCATTTCGCTACTCTAAGTGACCCGGGAATATTTGAACATTTGAATTATTTGTGTTACATGTCTTGGTTGCATGTTGAGTTGAGCATTCAGCAGATTAAAGCAAATAGAGACACACCACTGAGATGGCTGCCTACGGCACACAAAACCAGATAGCACTGTGTGTGTGTGTGTGTGTGTGTGTGTGTGTGTGTGTGTGTGTGTGTGTGTGTGTGTGTGTGTGAGTATGTAGTCACAGGTGGATTGGGGGAACTACTTACAACAAAGAGAGAAACTACTTTTAAGTGTGACTGAGACAGATGAAGAAAGAAAGAAAGGGAACGATTGAGAGGCCAAAAACAAGAAATACAACAACAAAGAGCCAATAACTAAGGTAAGAGTTAGAGTTTGAACTGAGGTTTGATGAAGAATTCATTTTAGCCTCAGATGGGATTCAAAGTTAGGTTATTCTCTTTGAAGCAGTTTCTGACTTTCAACAAACCGCCGACTATCTTGCCTATTGTGGCGTGGAGTGAAATGACCTTTCAATCAGAGTGTAGCAGAGTGTGTAATCTTGCTGAGACGGCGTTATAACTTTGCCCTCCTAAATTTGCCATTAAAGACGGTTTCTTTTGAAAGTGCCAGGTAAGATAAGGCAAGTGCTGGGTCTAAAACCTATTTAGGCCAAGAGGTGGAAAGCATGATTGTTCTCAAAGGACTGACCTGCAATTGGATATAATATAGTGACAACCATCTCATTGTGTGTGTGTTCTGAACGTGTTTTCTCCTGTATCAATACACGTCCAAAAAGGTTGTTTTCTCAGCTGGAGGTAAACAGACATCACACGTGTGAAATTGATAATTATATGAAGTAAATTAATGGTTACTCGGATGTCTGCACACATACATAATTGCTAAAGTGTCTGTAACTGGTCTGTAAATATGGGAGAGACTGCACAACAGATCAGATCTGGGTTTCAAAGTATTTTTTTTTGTGCATTATGGTGTACTAAATTAGAGAGTTTGAATAGAAATCAGTCCAATGTCATCAGTATTGCAGTAGCAAAATAGTCTGCATTGAAACAAGGTTGTATTAATTAGCATTATTTGTTTAATCAATACTGACGTAGCAATTTTTAAAGCTACAAGCTTAACTTAGACATGTTTGACCGGCCACACTCCAAGTACAATACCACAACAATACCAGCACAGTGTGGGGTTTGTAAATTTAATAATGAAATAGCTTAATCAGATTATGTATTCATGTTCGCTGTAATCTTTTAATCCCTAATGCAGATAAAAGACAGTATCATTCTGATACTGAATCCTCCCCTGTTGTTGTGTTATCATCTGATAAAAGTGAACAATGGACAAAAAACAGACCTACACACACACACACGCACACACACACACACACAGGGCTAAAAATTACTACTTTTGCACATTCAAACACAGGCTACAAAAGGGCTTGACTAATATTCTTTTGAAAAACACTGCCTCAGTTTATACTATAAAACAGAAAGGACATAAATAAACAAGGAAAAAAGCCTATCTGCATATGGTAGTAAGCCACGTTTAATTGTTTTTGTCACATTTTACATATTCGTGTTAGTCATTATTATACAGCGTAAGAACGTGAAGAAGCTGATGGGGGTTGAACACTGTGTTCAACCTATTTCCCATTGTGCATAGCTAATGGAACTGTAATTTGGCAGAGTTTTAAAATAAATAATAAGGGAGGACATGTTTTTCATGTTGTTCCATAAAATCGGTAATCTTTATTTTAATTTACAAATGACACATGCAGCATTAAGAAGCCAGTCGAAGCATGTTGAACAATAAGCCTTCTAGTCCTGTAACTAATGGATTTAAGGAAGGGACAGTGCCTGAGAGAAGCCTCTCTGCGGAGGTCAGAGTGGATCATCTCGCTCAATTCAATTTTATTTATAGTATCAAATCATAACAAGAGTTATCTCGAGACACTTTACAGATAGAGTAGGTCTATCTGTATAATTTACAAAGCCCCAACAACTCTAATAATTCCCCTAAGAGCAAGCAATGCAACACCAGAGCCACTAGCCAACAGTCAAAATGAGGTTTTCTTTTCTGATCCAGTATGTTCTTTGAATGGAAACTGTGTGTGGGATTTATCCTTGTCAACCTTAAACAAAACACTTTTTAGCTACTTGCAGCTTTGAGTATTTATTTAGAACAACAGACTAGTGTAACACACTCTGTCTGGCCAATCAGAGTCATGCATGCCCAGGTGATGGGCTTTTTTTTTATATCTTCAAGAACTTTAATTCAAAATAAGTCATAAATGAAGACAATACAAATACAAAATGACTTCAGAAAACTTGAAAACACACAGCATCCCCAGAGGCTTTGAATAGTATTTTTAGGGTGGATTTTTCTTTTAGATTGTTTTTTTTTTATGTGATCTCACCTGAATTGATTGTGATGGAATATCTATTATCTTTAAATGTTAAAGGTGTTGTGGTTCAGTTCTCTGTGCACTTTTGGAGAACATTTGCTCCTAACATTATACGTCACACAGGAGTGCCTCTTAAACTATAGCTTAGGAGCCGAAAGGTAGAAGTGTTTTGCAGTACGTCAAGAGTACTACAGTGTCCCAAAGTCAGGATCCCTAAAATGATCAACCACAATTACTTTGGACCTCCTCACATATTAAGAGCACTAATGTGAAATATAATATCTGGCAGTAATTGGATGGAGCTCTTTGGTAATGTTTTTTTTTTACTGTGAGAGCCATTAAATAAGTGTATAAACTCTTCACTTAAATAAAATGGCTTCATTAATGTGCCATTGTTCTGATTTGATTCCTAGGGCAGGAAACTAAATTTACCCAGTTTGGATCCTGGCCTGAAAAGTTAAACCCAGTGAGAGACACAGGCGAGTTGGGAGATTTTAAAACAATGACACCTGTCAGACAGAAAATCACAAGACCTCCAAATCAAATGTCCAGCTTTCGACAAGTGACACGTACTCCCATCAAATTGCTCCTGGGTTGAAAATAAATTTCACCTTGGAATACTAAGTTGTATGGCTGAAAACTTTGACAACTTGGGAAATACCCCAACGTTAGAGGTTTCAGGTGATGCAACAATAGGATGTTATGTCTTGAAACTTAATATTATGTGCTTTGTATGGGATTGTTTCCATAGTACTTAGCACGTAGCACTATTTCTCAAGTACCAAACAAAAACTCTTCAATTGATTATACTTTAAAAAACTTTTACTGATTATATACTGTAGTTAAAAAAAAAGACCATAGAAGCAAAGCCTGCAAGTTAATTATTAAACATTTGCACACAACATTTCTGGAGTGACAGATAAACGGCGAGGAAGTCCAACGGGCCTCGTAAACAGCTCAAACAACAAAAAGCTCTTTATTACAACAATATGTAACTGCATATACTGTATATGTATCTTGCTTACAGCACATAGGCAGAACAGCTAATGATTAAAATCACAGATTGCCTTAAATGAATTACAAATAGTTTGTTCTTCACAGTAACTTGTGCCAGTGTGCCTTTGAGCAAGGTATTTCCCTCTCTCCAACTCCAGCTTAACTTCTCAGCATTCAAAATATGTAGACCGTATGAAGCAGATATGCATTTAATAAGCATCAAGATCAAGTTTAAATTAAGTAACACATAATTCTATAATAATAATAGATATTATATGAATTAATTTTCAGTTCCAATGCTCACACCTAATGGCTGGCTTTTATGTAGATCAGAGGCCATTTTTAAACCAGAGGTATCACATTCATTTGCTGATGGAAGCGCATTCTTAATAACTGATTATGAGATATTAAAGGGATTATATGAGATATTTAGTTTTTTGCAATGTTTAAATTTACAGAGGAGATCACCTGCTGCTGCCTTTGTGTTGTTTTAATAACGAGGTTGCCGCGTTGCGCTTGAGCTTTTCAAATGAATCCAATAACTTGAACTCAGCTTGATGCTCAAGGCTGCAGCTCTCACAGTGATCTGTGCTAATGTGCTCACCATCTTGTGTGATTTGTTCTCTCGGCTTTTCACATGATGTCAGAGAGAGTGCAGTTGGTGCGTCTGGAAGAAATGAAGGAACAATTTGCAAAGAGCCCCCCTTTTCTTCTGCCCATTCTTTTCTTCTCACAATTTCCTACTACCCGCTGCTCATCTTTCTCTTCCTCGTCCACTTCTGTCTGCCCTTTTTACCCTTTTACCTGTCTTTCTTCTACGGACCTACCCACCCTTTCTCTTTTGCCATTATTTTAAACTTTTTTATTGACTCATAAAACCAAAGGATGGCTAGTTAAAAACACCCGAGTATGGGCAGGAGAATGCCACTATGAGCTATGGTTTTCCATTTTTTAAGCTTACATCACTTGATTAATTAACCAGCAGGAGAAGCCTTTGGTCAGCGTGGCCTTAATGCTGCCAGGGAGTAATACTGCAAAGTGGGCCAGGCACAGTTAAAATTTATGGATTTGTGGTACTTAATTATTCAATAGAAAATGTCGTGCTAAATGTCATGTAACAATATTTAATGCACATATAACATTTGCAGTAGCAGGGTTGAAAAGATGTAAGAGAGGCCATTTTAACCCTGAACGGTCCCGGGTTCAGTCCCCATAACATTTTGTCTTCTGTATCCTTACGAGACATTAGGCTCCTTCTGCATGGTTTTAAAGCATAGCCTAAATACATCATATGGTACAGGTCATGGTTCAAGACTAAATTATCGTGATTTCATGATTTGTACGACTGTAAGGTGGATATTCTCGTCTTTTGCCAATTCAATTTTTTTTTTTCTTCCAATATCTGCCCGGGTCGATGGTTGAGTGTACAGTACAATGCATAAGACCCAAATATAACTCTTTGTTAAAGATTAATGGTGGGAATCTCTTGGCACCTCACAATTCGATTCCGATTCAGAGGCCAACGATTCGATATCAAACCGATTATCGATGCATCTTGATGCAACAGTTTTTTTAATCTACATTTCCATGCGTGATTGACAAAAATATACATATAAATCTGAGTTTACTACTCACTTCCTAGACAAAGCCGCTTGTCAAAGCTTAGATTTTGACATCTATTTGTCACACACAAGTTTTAATGAAATGTTTTTGTCTACTGAGGTTTTTATTTTGTAGTCATTCCGTGCTTAAGCCTTAAACATGCTTGTGAAAGTCACCTTCTCTCACAGTAACCATGTCAGAGGCCCAGTCATGTTTAAAGGTGGAGAATTGGCTTCTTAGAACATGAAACATGAGTTAGACGAACAGCCTATATGTGTTTTGCCTAATTATTTTATGTATGTCTTATTAGATCATGTGTATATATACAAAATTAAAAAACATTTTCCCTTTGGCCATTTTTGTGTGTTTTTTTTCTGCACTTTTGCCTAAACTCTAAGTTGTTGTCCATTATCCCATCCTTTTTTTAGTCACTCTGTTTTCTGATTTGTACTTGTCTGGAGACAGTAACTTTTAAATAAAAATCAACACATTTAAAAAAAAAAAAGTATTATTATTATTATTATAAAATTATTATTAACTTATCAGAATCGAGCATCAAATCGTTCTAGAAAGAATCGCGATGCATCTAAGAATTGGTTATTTTTCCCACCCCTATTAAAGATTGTAGTAAACATAGAAATAAGTCAACGCTTCCCGCTTCAAGTCCGCAATTAAGTTTAAATATTTAACCAAGACCGACCACTCTTCCAAATTAAACAACCAAATATGTAAATTTCCCTCCAGAACGACACATACGCTTTTCTGATCATACGCCCTATCAGCAGGACGACATCTCTTGTAAAACCTCTAAAAATCACTGTTGAAAAAATAAAACCTTTCCTGATGAAACTGGAAAAATTCCGTTATTGAGGATAGCGTACGATTGTGTTCAAAGTAATTTAAGAAAAAAAATATGGGAAACTGTATGCAAACATAGGATCAAACATAAAGCCTCACTGTTACATCCCACATGAATCCTTGGTTTTACCAATGTATTTATCATTAAGTCCAAACACAAAAGCTGCATTGTCTTAAAACACCCACCTTCTTCTGATTCCTCCATCCTCTCTTAGCACTCGGGGGACAATTTGACCACCCAACACATACACAATTTCTCTTCTCTCCGCCGTGAGCAAGAGGTCTTCTGTCTAATGAGCTTTTATACATAGACTGTAGCTCTACTCAACACACAACTTCACAGAGCACACTCCACATTCACAGACATTTACCCAGAATAGCTAGAAAGACATAAGAACAAAGAAAAGAAAGAGAGTCTGAGACGAGCCTCCTGGTTAATTGTCCATTGCCCTGGGACTCCAGCTCAACCCGTGGCTCATTAGCTAAGAGATTCAACCTCCACTGACACACAGAGAGATGATTGCTGCATTTTATCCCCTATCTGCAGCTTTTTACAAAGTCATTTATGTAATTAAATATTACCAGTTGTTGTTTTATCGCCCAATGATTGAAGCTGTCTGCTGAAATGCTAAACTCAGTAAAGAAAAAAAATCACTGATGCCAGTGAGGAAATTAACTGGTGTGTCTCAGTAAAATGAAAATGACTTTATGTAGCGTTTCAATGGGTCATTAAAGACTGAATCTGTGATGGGTCTCCCTCGGTGGCAATTTTTTATTTTAACCTCAGAACAGCTCTATAACAATGTATAAGAGAGCCCAGTAGACATGCACAATAGACTTCTTTCTTTCACGTACCTAATTTGCAAAGACTTCTTCAAACATGTGGATGTGCAAGCTAAAGGAGACTTTTAACGTCAAATAAGAACGAGAAAGGCTCCTGACCGAACGTCCTTATTTTACGAGTTGGGTGTGAGAATGTGTTGGGATGTGTTGAAATCAGCACTGCTGCATGTGTTCAATCAAATCTCTAGCTGTGCTGATGGATTGTTTGCTGTTTACCTGTATTCCAGATTGGCAGGAAATGTGTCGGTCATTACTGTATCTCTGTGAATGTTCCAAATTGATAGGTAGGATTCAATCGTATAACATTTCACCGATATTAGGAGAGCCGGTTGATGTCAGGGTGGCGCTAGCATCTAGTAGGAATGTTTTCTAATCAGCAATCTCAACTGCATTATAACTGAACCATATTGTAGCCAAAGTTTGAGCACAGACAAGACATCCATCACAGTATTCTGTTATCTCAACAAAGTTTCCAGTTTCAGTAAGTTGATTGGCATATTGTGCTGAAATGATTTGAAACTAGTGGCTGCCAGAAAGGAAGGAAGCACACATTTATCAAACTGAACGGGGAAGTGCATTCACATGTTAGACAAAGCTTATTTTACACAAGAGTAGACTTGTAAAAGTTTGTGGAGTAAAGCCCACAATATATGATGCTTGGTAGCCATTTGATTGGGGCGACACGGATAGCTCAGTCAGCCAGCACAGAGCAGTGTGTCTGCTTGTCATGTATAGTCAGCATACGCTTTTACTTTTACATATTTTGCGGATGTATTTGATGATTCCACTGAGGCCGCTCAGATGATTTCAGTTATCGAGTTCTTGGGTCAACCTTTGTGTTTCATCTTCATTTATTCTTTTTGTAACTTTAATATCACTTAATATCAGTTACTGAAATTAATATTGCAGAAATACATTAATAATAGGAAATGACTGCACAGTGTTTGAGAGTCTAGATCTACTGAGCTGGCAGAATAACTATCTCCCTAGCTCTTATTACACATTGTAAGATATCTAGCCAATTGGAATGAAAATGTTATAATGAGCAGTTGTTAAAGGAAACCACAAATCATTTTTGTAAATGGCAGCAGTGGCAATGAGAGGCTTAAGTATTGAAAATACAAGGTCAAAAAGTTTGGTATTGCAATGAGAAGTATCAGAGGAGTCGGTGCTAAGCTCCTTTCAATGATCATACCAAAAGGTCAATTCCCCTTCGCTTTTAGCAAAAAAGTCTCACTGATAAAAAGTATTTATTGTGGTCCTCATAGAGGACCAGGTCTTTGATAAGACTTTCTATGTATTTTAAAAGGCTTTTTTTCTGAATACTGTATGCTTGCGACTAGAGATACCTTCCATTTTTCCATTCCCAAATGCTGGGTCAACAATTTCTTTGACATCTGACATGCTTCCTCCTTCTCTACTATTTTGCTACTCTAAATGTAGCAAAAATGTAAAACATTTTCCCGTGTATATATACTGCAGTGTGTTCCAGACAAAAGACAAAATCCAGAAAAAAAGAATTCTAAGGAAAGCTATTTGATGAAATATTCAGAAAATCATTTTAAGAAAAATAGTAGGAGCATGGATGGAGTCAATAATTGTGAATGTTATAATCCATATATCTAGATATAGGTCTACTGGCAAAGTTCATATACCTCAAAAGATGCCATTTCTTTTTTCTGTCTCTATTCTATCCGGTGCAAACTGTGTACAAGTAAAGACCAGCAACCTTTAAAATCAATAAATGAGTATGAGTAGTATCTGCTTTATGTGTTATTGGTTCAGAAGCAGCTCTTTTGACCTTATTAATAATTAAATTCAGCCTAAGGAAGAGAGAAGACAAAGGGATAGAAGGAGGAGAGTGTACTGGGAGTAAAGAAAAGAAGCTGAGACAAAGAATTATGGTTGTATTTGTACATATTTTGCAACTTGTGGTGTTGGCTGGTTAATATTTGTGTTAGACATTAGAAGAAACATAGGGTGGACAGAATAAAAGAAACAGCCCTTACCAGTGTATCACTGTATGTACTTCGTCCACAACAATCCCCTCCAATCCGTCCCGAAACGTTGGCGTTTTGCATGATAGCTTGCCATCTGTCGTTTCTAACAAATGTTTCTGGTGGTCCGAATATGATGGGAAATGGCCAGCAGCAATTTTTTATGTCCATATCTTTACCTTGCCTGCTGTGATAAGCTGCATCTATCAGCCTTGACTGCAGGGTTTTCACCTGGTCCTCCATTATCGCGACCAAAAACCATGGCATTTTTCGCGGCATTTCTCTGTGTTTAACCTTAACCCTGGCTAGTTTACTGCAGACTATAGGCCATGCTTGGAAAATAATGCACCAATGCTCCATAACTGGTGGGCAAACATGCTTGCACGTCCCGGTTTGATAGTAAATACCGTAAACATATTCTTTGTAAATCTTTACAATAATTCGTTGAAAGAATTAAGCAAACCTGCCTTATTGCAGGATCTAAATCTTCGTCAAAACTTTTTGCCATTTGCAGCGTGCTAGCGCTGAGGTTGTCATTGTTTCCCGTAGCGTTGGGATTTTTAGAACACTAACACAGATTGCACACACGTACATGCTAGTGGAATAGTATCAGCAACGCGACCCCTTATGTTACCTACACATTCATTTTCTCTCTTATTGATTATTGTAACTCCCTCTACTCATGCCATAGTCAAGCTGCTCTACGTGGTCTACAACTTGTACAAAATGCAGCTGCCAGACTATTAACCAGAACAAGTCACCGCTCACATAGCACAGCAATTCTTGCATCCCTTCGTTGGCTTCCGGTAAAATTCAGAATACAGTATAAGATCCTGTTGATTACCTTCAAAGCATTACATGACATTTCTGAACTCCTTGATCCTCACTCAACTACACGGCCATTCAGATCCTCGAATATTGGTCTTTTATCCATTCCTCGCTCCAACTACAAGACCAAAGGTGATTGTGCCTTTGCCATTTTAGCTCCAACCCTCTGGAATCTTCTCCCTCAGTCTGTCAGGTCTGCTGAATCTCTGGACTGTTTTAAGCATCTTTTAAAAACCCACCTTTATGCATTAGCCTTTGTGTAAAGGGCTGCACCCCCTTTATGCTGTATTTTAAATTGAATTTGTATTTTATGACCTATGTTTATTCTTATTTATTTCTTCATATGTATTTTACATGTGTGTGAAGCACTTTGTAACTGCGTGTTTTTAAAAGTGCTATATAAAGTGTTACTTACAATGCCGAGGTAAAATAATGCTAACCACAACATATACGGAAAATTTGATTGCTTTGTTGTGCATTTGTACTGTTCACTAAATACGAGGCCTGGGTGTGATCAGTGAGGTAGGAGGGGGCGAGCCTGTGGAGGGCTTTGTAAGTGATGAGGAGAGTTTTGAACTAGATGGGGAGCCAGTGGAGGTGGTGAAGGACCGGGGTGATGTGGTCTCTGTCGCGGGAGTGGATGAGCAGACGATCAACTGAGTAATGGCTGTATTGTAGTTTTGGAGGATGTGCTATACAGGATGTGGGTGCAGTAATCTGGCCTTCAGGTGATTAATGGTGGGTGTCCATATTAGAGCTGTCAATCTTCCTCTATAATACCATTCGAATTTCATTTGTTATTTTTTAATAATATTTGAATATTTAATGCTCAAATGCAGCCTGTTCTTAATATGTACTATGCTACTCAGGCTTGCCACTGACAAGCAAAGAAAACAGTCTCCACCCTGCTCTAACCGTGATGGCGGCAGCTGATTGGACGAACGCGTCACGTAAGGCTGGTTGCTTCCGAATTTCAAAACCGACCATAATGGCGGCTCGTTTGGAATACGATATCGTATTTTACGAAAATAGTTCACCGAAACATGTTTCTGAAAACATTTTAAGCGAGAGATAGGCTAAGCAGTTGCTGAATTCACAGACAAAGGTCAGTTTAGAAGATTTCCCTCAGCTTTTCAGAGGCGGCGAGCCGAGCCGGCCGCTTCTCATTTGTATAAAGTTGGCTGAATTAAACTTTATGCAAATGATGAGCGAGCGGCTTGACGCCACGCTTCTCCAAAGTCCCCACGACGCTACCAGAATGTATTGCACGGCTGCTTCCATAGAAATGAATGGGATGCGGGGAAATGACGCTGACAATGGACACACACCATAAGGCGTGGATGAGTAGCTGAGAAGGAGAGGGAGGGGTGAAGAATATTTTGAGATGAAGCCAGCTTTTCTTTTTTCAACATGGCGTTCAAAGGAGAGGGTTTGATCAAAGATGACACCAAGGTTACAGAGGTGTGTGGAAGCAGGAACTTTTGCATCACTCGCATACACAGAAAAGAATGAAAACTACAATTTGACAAGGAGTCACTCACTACTTTCTAAGGTACATGATGGACCATCTGGACATGATTTAACCCTTGTGTTGTCTTCCCGTCAACCTTGAAAAAAAACACTTCTTTTTTTTCAACTTTTTTGACGCCTTTTTTTTACAGTTTGTTTTTGCTTTTTCCAACGTTTTAAATTGTAAACTTTTTCTTCTACACATTTTCAGCGCTTATTTCTACGTCCCATATTTTATGATATGAAACAACGGTTAACCAGTGGGGAGCCTTCAGGGCCCTTCAGGCATCAGAGAGGGCCCAGGGCCTTCAGCAGTCTTACTGCAGGTTCTGGCATCAAGTACTGAGTTTAGGTTTAGATATTGAGCATTTTGTTGACTTCATTCCAGATGTTCCAGAAAAATGCGGAGTTTTTTTTGTGATTGTTGCAGGCAAAAATCCTTGATTATGCGGCACGTTTTCTTAAAAAATGTGATGGAATATGCAGAATATTTATGCAATTTTATGCGATGAAATTGCGGGAACTTGCAAAAACTGCGGATGGATGAAAAAGAGAAAAAGAAGTGATTCCAACACCCTGCTTCACGTCACGTAATTACGTAACTTCATAATGTTCCCATGGCAACAGGGGAAAATGGCTGCTCTTGTGTAAAAATGAAAATGAAAATGCAGGGATTATGAAATCATGTTCCCCGAAAGCCCCGCATATTTTGCGCGGAAATCAGCAATTTATGTGGCGAAAGTGCAGCGTATTTGAAAAAATGCGGCCCCCGAATAAATATGCGGACTTTGGCTGATTATGCATTGAATTATGCGATCGCATAATCGCGTTTTTCTGGAGGGACTGAGATGTAAATCTAGTTTTTTACGTCACCACATTTATCTAAAGGCTGTAATGTATATAAAGTTTACTCTGGTCATGTAAGCAAATGATCAACAATATATGATAAGTTCAGGAAATAAATATCCAATGCATCAACTATCATGAGTCTATATGTCACATTATCTTCTTTTATGTTTTAATTGTCGAATAATCTGCAGTTTTCACTGTAAATCATTGAAGAATACTATAGTTATAGTAGTTACATTGTATATATTTTTTTAAATGCATTTTTTCGATACCTTCTTTGTCATTTTAATATTTAATGTATTATATTGTATTACTATTTGAGTATGGTCTGATTATTCCTGGGAAGTTTCAAAAAAATCTGCAATTTAATTTTGGGTGAAATTATCCTCCAAAGCAGCAGAAGACGAAAAAAAAGAAGGAATAAAAGCTAGACGAACTCTGTCTTCTGTTGCCGTTCGTGTAGCTAGCACTGGACTTGGCAGCTGAATATTCACGTTAAACACAGTCTTGTAGTTCTTGTATAATGGAGTGTGACTCTGAATGGATCCAGATGACAGATAATGAATGTAGGCGAGAGAGACCGAGAGAAGACGAAGATGGAAAGTTGGCAGCAACACTTTAGAATTGAATGAGGAAGTCGATCCTTGAGGTGCCTGCCTGCGTTCAGACACAACCACTTACGGACTTGTCAGGCTAATGCTCGCGTTACATAGACACACTGAGACGGGAGGCAACCAGGGATGAGAAAAAGAAACACAAAACAAGGATGAAAAAGAAATATATTTAACGGGGCAGACTCCAGAAGAAGTAAGTACGGATGGGAGAGTGTGCATGGCAAAAAAGTGCAAGGAAACAAGATTGTGCAAAGACGCCTATTCAGTCGACCACTTGTGGACGTGTAAGACTAATAGTCACGTTAAATACAGCCTCACAGGCAGTGCGTTGTGAAGATTGACTGCCGTATCTAGGCCATCATAAAGAACCATTAAGACTGGCTAATAAAGAAAGTTCCCTCAGCCCAGAAAATGAAGTCATCATAGCAGTTAGAGGATGGCCTGAGGCGGGGAGGAGAAAGAGAAGATGGAAAGAGGGGGGTTTGGAAAATGAAGAAGGGACATCAGAGGAGATAAAGAATAGAAGACAACGACCGCCTGTAAGACTGTGTGTGTGTGTGTGTGTGTGCGCGTGTGCGTGCATGACAGAAAAGAAAGTGAAAGAACGAGAACAAACTGTCCCACAGGATCACTCATCCAGGATCTAATATAGCCATATTCCCTCTGTATGTCTGTTAATTACTTCCTCTGTAACCATAACGGCGAAAAGCCCGGGCTGGTAGGAATACCTGGAAAATGAACAGCTAGCAGAACAAACTGTATCTGGGTTAATTACTTTATCTGCTGTTGCTGCGATGAAGAGGTTTTTTTTGCTGACTGCCTCAAGCGTCTGTTCAACGTGGTGTCACAAAGTTTTTTTTTTTTTTTGTACAAAAGGAGCATGTTGAAATATGTCCAGATCATATTCCTCCACAGTGAAAGTGGCAATAAAGCAACATGAAAGAAAAGGCCAATGAATATGATTTGTTAAAGTGGCCATATTATGCTCATTTCAGGTTCATAATTGTATTTTGAGGTTGTACCAGAGTAGGTTTACATGGTTTCATTTTCAAAAAACACCATATTTTCTTTGGACTGCATATTGCTGCAGCTCCTCTTTTCACCCTGTGTGTTGAGCTCTCTGTTTTAGCTACAGAGTGAGGCATCACACTTCTGTTCCATCTTTGTTGGGAGGCGCACATGCGCAGTAAGGTAGGTAAGATCACATCAGCTAGCTGTTTGTTTCTACAACTTCAGTCAGTACGAGGCAGGATTAGCCGGGAGACTTCTTCTAAACGAGAGCGCGCTTCCAACTTTGCGTGGAATACCTGCAGAACAGGGACATGTAAGTAGTTCCTATAGGTTATGGTGAACTAGTGTGTGTTGTAGCAGTGTTTTGCCATTAAGAACGAGCTAGCATGCTAGCGCGAGCATGCTACGGTTAGCCACCTCGTCTCGGCTACTGACGTAGAAAGTCCTGCAGATTTTGACCAGCTCACCCAGAGATTGAAGGCAGAAGACATTCAGAAACCGTATCTCACTCAAAACAGCATGGATGTTTGTTTGTTTTTCAAGTTTGTATGCGTGTGGAAGCACAAGAGACACAAAAGAACACCCCAAATAAAATAAATTTCATAATATGGGCTCTTTAACATCTGAAAGGTATGTTTGAGGTAGAAAACAATTTTGCTCAATATTTAAAGCCTTTGCACACATAGTAAAGAACTTATTTGACAGAGTTAAAGAGGGAACTCTGCTGGGTTGGAGCTGAAGGCAAATACACTGTAACACACCAGCATCGGCTTCTAGTCCGTCTGTGTGTGTGTGTGTGTGTGTGTGTGTGTGTCCTTTTCGGCTATGTGACAACCTCCTCTGTCCCCCACACAGAATGGGGGGATTCTGTGTTTTTTCCTTTTATACAGAATGCCGAGGCGGAATAACGGTGCAACATTCCCACCTTCAACAGGCTGTGTGAAAGGAGCTATTGAAAAAGTAAACATGTCCTTTTTTCGAGTCAGTTTCGACTTTTGCAATATTTAACAAAGAACACAGTCATTCCCTGTTAAACAATTGTTTGTATGTTTATTATGTCGTAGAATGTTTTTCTCAGTTCATAGTTTTGGATTTGTTTGATTTATTTTATGTTTCTGAATTGAGCTTGGGAAGAAAAGCCATAGAGGACTATTAAAAGCAGAAATGATTTAAACAGGCAGGGAATTGAAATGTGCTGTGAAATAATACGTTGTACCTCTTTTGCTTTCAAACTGCGGCATGCTATCTAAAATCACACAGTGGGGGGGCGGCATCATGCCGGCGTTGTTTGGTTCAGTGTAAAAAAAGAAAGCCGGCGTGATGGCGCGTCTTCTTTACAGCAGGATTGCGTTGTCTCTGTGTAAAAAAGATAAATATCTAACCAAACTCTACCTACCTACTCTACCTAAAGTCTTTTTGTTGCTGATGCTGAACTACACGCCAGGCATAGGATGTAACAATGGTCTCTGTCTTTGGGCGGCAAATTTACTGATATAGTTACATATATTTGTGCCAGTAATATTGGCCATATTGGTAGGGCTTTTACAGTTTTTTCCAACTGCTTACACACGTTTTCAAAACTATGTCTCCTTTTTTCAAAACTCTACACACAATTCCCAAAACTGCACACACAAAATGCAAAATGCCTCACATCTCCTTCAAAATGAAACACTGCATTCAAAATACCATAAACACATCTCAAAATGAAGCATTTGCATCAAATGGCAAACACTTTTTTCATAATAGTAAATTTTTGGATATACCATGTACACACTGTTGTTCTAAATCTAAAGCTCTTTTGTCTTTCATAGGCTTATATCTACAATGTTCTAGAGAGAAAGTAGTCTGCTGAAAGTGGTTGAAAAGTGCACTGTAAAAAACAATGTAATGTTACAGTAAAACAGAAAATATGTATTGGGCAAAACATTACGTCTGTAAGAGTAGCCCAGTGTTGTATACAGTAGCATGAAACAAGAAAAAAAAAAGTATAAACTAAATATGTAAACCAAAGGTATCATTTTTAGAATAAAGAATATGTGTGTGTGTGTGTGTGTGTGTGTGTGTGTGTGTTGTGAGTGTTGTGTGAGTGTTTGTGCATGCTTGTGTGTGGGCGGGAGGACAGAATTGTATTTGCACTTTGTGCGCACAAACAAAGTCTGATTGATTTGTAATGCTGAAATAGTCATTAGATAGTTGCATGCAGTATGGACGCCACTATAAAGCTACTCAAGATGGGCTTCTCTCCCTGATCTCATCAGAAATGGCTCTCCTTCTTACTCTTCTTCCCTCCTCCTCCTCCTCCTCGTTGTTATCCCCTGTCTCTCCCTCCTCCTCCTCTTGCTCTCTGTCTATTGTTGGCATCCATTGTTCCAAACAGGTAATCTGACCTTTGGCCTCTGTATAGGCCTATACTAAAGCAATGATTGGTTAGTGTTCAGTTATGACATAATGTGTTTGCACATGTGAGGAGTGTGTGTGTGTGCCCTGGTAAATAAGTGTAGCATTTTGATTGGTTGTGTTTAGAAATGGATAGCAAGTCACTTCTTGTTAGATTTTTGTGTCTTAGGTAGAGAATTGTGTTAAATGTTTTGAAAAAGTGTTTTATGCAATTGAAAACTGAGTGAAAGGCTGAGAAACAGCTTATGGTTTTGGAGATTTGCTGTGTAGTTTTGCACTTTGAGTGAGAGGTTTCAAAAATCGTGTGACATGAAAAGATTTTGTGTGTAAGCAGTTGGAAAAAACTGTAATATCATTGAACATGAATTCATGAGACCCCCATATATTTGCATTAATTCATTCATTCCCCCCTCTCTCTGCATCCAACTCCCGGCAAATTGTCTTTCTGCATGCATCCATATTTTTATACATTTACTTTCCTGCCTCTTCTTCTGCCTGTTAGTGAGAACTGAACTTATATACAACAATATGCTGACGACAGTCTCTGCAGAGCACAACATAAAAAGAGTGTGAGCATGAAAGAGCGAGTAGAGACAGAGGGAAGGTGGGAGCGTGCTCTAACAATACAGCGCTTTATTAAAATGTCAAACACAAAGGACTACTGACTACAGGGATATTACTGGTACCTAAAGTATATTAGGGAGAAGTATATTTCTTGGAGTCGGAGGAAAATGTCAGTAGAACTTAATTTTTTCTAACCTCAGAGATCTAAGCCGACTGGTTTGCTCAACTGCCGTGCTCATGAAAAATGGAAAAAAAAAACATCAAACAAGATTGGATCTAATATAAGTCTGTATACACATCGAACCAAGGGAGGTCAAATACAGGTGCTTTGAAGGGTTGCCTATTCTATGTTACGGAGCAGAGCTAGATACATGTATAGTGTTGGTACGGTATCAAAAACAGTGCATCTTCATGTTCTAAGGTCCATGAAGTGATCTCTGATCAGAAAGTAGACGGCAAAGAAAACTGGCAGGAACAGAGAAGAACATCTTGGTCTCTTTAGTGTGTTCCTTCAGAGACCACTTATCTTCGGATTTACTGTGGGTCTTCACCATTTCCCACTGTACAGGTAGCATGTACAGATTCCTCTAATGTTCAATAGATGTTCTCAGAAAAAAAAACATCACTGCAAAAATATCCTCCAGTGTTTTAATAAACTCTCTAAAAGCTGTTATTTTTCCCCTCTACTGTACATCTTGTTATAGCTAAAAGTTCTGAATTGAATTCATTTGGAAGATATTAAGGCACAGATACAATATGTTTTACCAGATTCACAGGTGTATTGACCTTATAACCGTTAACCATAGTGTTTGTTGCTGCTTTAGTTAATCTCTTAAAGAGGTATTTCTTACCCTGAAATCTGAAACACTGAAATTGTGGATTATTGTAGGCTAACCCCACAAAACATTCCCTGTAATCCTCCATCCTGTATTTAGAATAATACTGTATGTCCCCCTAGCTGGAAGCATTAACTGACAACTAATTGCACACATTCATATCATTTCTCCAGACCGATTTGTAGATCCAACAAGTGCTTCCATGTGGAATGCTGACCTACTGAGGTCTCTGAAGACCACCTCACTTCTGCATGCCTGAGCAGTCTCTAAGGCAAAAATAAAAGAGATTCCCAAAAAAATAAAACCAAACCTATTAAACAATAGGACTTTGAGAACTTGTGGCTTTTCTCTATTTACTAAAGGGAGGCGTGCTGCAAGAATAGGCTGCAATAACACTGCTTTAACACAGTTGACGCATGAAGTGGAAGTGTGGGAATGAGAAAGATGGAGACGAGCGCGAGTACATGGAATGAAAACATTGTGTAAAGTTTCTGGAAACTTTTCTTCTCTCCTGAATTCCCTGCCAGCAGAAAACACATCAGCCTCAGTCTTTTCTGTCTTCAGCTGCAAAGACATCATAGAGGTAATAAATACTACAGGAATAATATTAATGGAACTAGTCACATTCTTGTGGTTTTGCTGGCAAAGTCTATTCAAATTAATCATTTCATCAGACAAAAATAGCTTTGTTTCTTTACCTGGCTCATCTCCCCCTTGCCTTCAATGTCTCTCTCCATCCCAACATTGTTGGAAGAGAAAAGGGATCCGGAGAGGAGCTGTCAACGGATGCACAAGCCTATTCAAGCACACGCAACCACCATATGACTCACTGTTGCATTTATCCCTTTACCGTAAAAGCACACATCCTAACTCACTGCTGTGTTTCTGTCAAAGTAAAGATGTGCTGATGTTCATCTCTGTAATGAAAGGTGTTCAGTACATTGCTGCCTGGAAGAACACATTCTGTAAGTCTTCTTAATTCCTTGTTGAGTATAGTGCAGTGGAGGCACTCTATAAGGACACTGTGTAGGTCAAACCAATATCCTTAAGAAAAAATAAATCAATAGTTAATCCACAGGCAGGGAAACAGATCCCATAACGAAAAAGTTTGTAATCCACTCTTCATGCAGTACAACACGTCTTAACAAATATAATAAACATTTCTCTCTCTTTCAAAAGAGAGCCTCTGACCTGAAGATCGCCAGTTCAAACCTCAGATTGTCAAGACGAGAAAACAACAGAGACATAATCATATCTGCTTAGGCCCATGCATACTAAACATGTTTTTTCCAGGTCATGAAAGGTGAAAGGAATTCACTATCGGTGAGAATGGGCCATTTTCAACTTCCTTATGGAGTTATGACAACATTCTGTAGACACCGATGCATCCTTGTATCCCCCAATTGATTGTTTAACCCTCTTTTGTAAGCTAGAACTAAAGTGTGTGCATGCATTATGTGTTAGTCATTTGTTAGCGGCATCTCCAAATCTTGTTACAAGATTTCAATAAAGTTTCTTGGATATGTGGCCACATGCCAAAGTATTAGAGCTTAGATCGGCCCAAAAACTCAAGCCAGACCAAGCCCGAGCCCGTTGTGTCCGAGCCCGACCCGGCCCGACACATTAACTGTAATTATGAGCCCGAGCCCGATTTAAACCGACACTTTTTTAACACGTGGGCCGTTATAACTGACGTTCTCAACTACAATTCCGAGTTGTTTGAACTGCAGAAATCTGTTTAGAATAATGCAACAAGGACGAAGCATGTAAACTGCACTGTTTGTTTATTCAGAACAGCAGGCCCGGTGTGATGCGTGCAAGTAGAGGGGAGACTCCGCGCATGACACGTGTTTTTTTGTAACAGCGGCCTAACTTTTGTACACATTTGTTACTTTTATATAGCCTATATATATATATATATATATAATATTTCTGAATATGGCATAGCTTTCTCCCCACCCAGTTAGGCTTTAAAAAACAAAACAAACAAAAAAGAGAATCTAAACTCTACAAAGTATACATGATCCGTTTAAAATTTGTTAAGATTGCAAGTCAGGGCATTTTTTAACATTTTCACTATTTTTGGTCATCAGCTCCTTCACTTGCTGAAATAAAAATAAGGACGCCATGATGATGCAGATCTGCATCCAGAAGCAAATTCCTACTTAACATTTTTTTTAGAGGATTGGGTGCCCTTGGCAAAGGTATGCTCACTATGAATGATTTATTCATAGAGTCTGAACTCAAATATAAAACAGTGCACCTGCACTCCATAAGTGTTGGGGTATACATTATTGAAGTCAGCTTTATTGACTCAAAAACTCCGCCTATTGCACTCATGGCTTAGTAGACCAAGTATTTACAGCATCTTGGGTCGAGTCCAGTTTGGAATGACTGTCCCATGTTTCTCCCAAAACTGTGTTCACATGAAACATTGCTTTTACAAATATGTTGTGGTTTTACAGGGTTATACTAAATATTACTGGTACAAACTTAATAACTTTATCATGTTGTTTGATATATCACAAAGCATTGTCATCCTAACTTCAAACATACTTATTAGCTTATTTTCTGTTCAGTATTGTCCTTATTCAGGGCTCTTGGGGCTCTGCTCTGCCCAAACAGGACATGGCGTAATTCTCCTAAGCACGATGCATGACAAACAGTCTTGCACACAATCGAATGCCTGAGTGAACACAAAACCTAATCTTGCATGGCCAGACGTCTGTCTCATCAAGTTCAGTGAGTCTGGAGAAATTCAAGCACAAAAGTTGGTTAAAAAAAGAGCGGAGACACAGTGAGTAGACGTAACATAAACCAATAAAGTAATACTACAGGGAACGTCTTTGTCCCCAACCAAAAAAACAACCAAAGTGCTGTTTCAACAGGAGGAAGTCAAAGAGAAAAGGACACAAAATGTGGGAAGTAAAGAAACTTGACAGCAACTTGACATGAGAAGGATAAAGAGGGATGAACAAAAAGAGATGTAATGAGCCAGTCTGACAGATTGTTTTTTTCGGGGGGTCAGCAAGTCATATTTCAACACAGAATTGGTCCTCCGATTGCTACCATCTACTATCAAAATCCATTTATTCATAATGTTTATTTAAACAGCCATGGAAACAACGTGTTTTGTCGCCTGTGACCTCCCTGAAACATTCAGACAATTATGTTGCATTACAATAATGTTTTCATCTGTGGATGAGAGCATGAAACATGATCATCATTAGATGACACTGGGGCATAATTACAGCTTTCCTCATAAAAATCTGTTCTTAGTTTTTCTCTTGCATTGAGTTTGACATTCAGAAGCCCCTTTTATTCATAAGTCAGCTAATAGAGACACAAGTAATAGTATTTTATTTGATATATTTTGCATTACATTGATTTCCAAGCTAGAAAGAAACAGTTAAAATATCCATGCCATCCATAGTTAGGGCTACAGACTTTTTTTTTTTTCCTTCTTCTTTCTGTTGATTATCTAAACCCCCTGTCATCTTTGTGACATGGGTACTTTTTTGGAGAACATTGACACAGTGAGATGGAGACAGCATGCAGAAGAGAGAGTGGTAGGGACAGTGTGAGCAGTAGAGAAGAAGAAAGATGAGAGTATTTAGCTCATTATTTCCACTGGCTAGGTCAAAATGAATAAGAGTCAGTAAGAGAATGAAAAGTTGTCTTCAAAGACCGCAGTAGACTCAGCTATTATTCTCTGTCTGAAAAGTGGCACTCCACTCTAAGTGTTCCGCTTTAGGATGGCCTTGGGAGGTTAGAACCATGAATGTCAAAGTTGATTTCACACTCTGTAGCTCTCTGGACCGCGTGATAGATGTGAGCGCATATACACACTGACACACACCAACACACACAAATGTCTGTTAACACATACTGTGCACATGCAAACACATAGACGTATGAACTCGCAGACAGACAGACATGCTGAAAAGGCATGGGAAATAACACATGCACATATTCATATTCATTTACACACACACACACACACACACACACACACACACACACACACACACCAAGCAGATATGATCCATTATTACAACCAAGGTCACACACCAACATTTTTGCATGGCATGCCAGGAAGTGCTAGTGTAAAGTGTAAAGCTACACGACACATCTTCTACTTCAATTTTAATATTTGGTATTTTTAGGGATTAAACAAACCAGACAAAGCATGTGAAATAATGAGCTTTCTAGAAAATAGTACAGTATTTTGTTAACTGTGGTTAGAGCCATGCTAGCTGTATCCCCCTGTTTCCAGTATTGATGCTAAGCTCAGCTAACCAGCTGCTGGCAGTACCTTCATAATGAATGGACAGGCAGGAGCGTGGTATCGATCTTCTCATCTCACTCTTCCCCAAGAAGCGAATAAGACAAAATGCTGAACTACTCCTTTTAAAGAGTAGTCACACCAGTTGGATCTGGTTGTTTTAACTAATAACGCAGGTTTATTGTCCAATGCAGACGCGCAACTTTCGATAAGCAGGGCATGCGGTTGCTTACGGGCCCGGACCAATCAGGGGCTCGCGTGACTTGAAGATATTGATTGACAGCGGACGAGAACGGGTCAAATTAATTTCCTTGTTTCTGATATGAAAACGAGACCATCCATGGACGAGACACGTGTCTGACTCGAACGTCTCACATTTACCAACAAAATGTACAGTGAAAGACCGTCCTGCCAACCTGTATACATTTTAACATCAATCTACGCTGTAACGACGTATCACAAGCTATGTTTCCATCGACCCGTTTTTATCCGAATTAAGTGATATCGAATGAAAAATACCTTATGGAAACAGTAAAATCCGATTGAATTTCATGAATATCGACTCAAAGAAAATACGTTCGGTCTCATCGGATTTTCTCTTGATCGATATACGACTTATGCGATAAACGCTGATGGAAACGTTATTTGCCGAATAAATAATGAATTGCGATTAAGTTTTAGGTCATTTTATGGTTGCAACCCGCAATAAAATGAAGAAGAAGTTTCAGTTCATTTCCACCCACTGTTTCCGCTCTGTTTGCACACATGACAGCTGTCAACAAAAACAGATGTAAGTGGACAAACGAGGAGACGAGATACTTTTTTAATTTAATTTACCAGAAAAATATAACCGCTATTTTAGATAGCAAAAAGCTCGCAAAGGAAATGAACCAAAGGATACGACAGCAACATTCTAAAACGCTTAACGTGGTTTAATGTATCTAAACAACGATCAATCATCACCAGATTTATCATGGTCATATCTTATCATGAACACTTAAGCCTGTCAAAAAAACTAAATCGAAATCCAACGATTATAGAAGTTATCTCACGTTAATATTTTCTTCATCAGTGGCCGTATTATTAATATGGCGAGGAAAAAGCTTAACATGGTTTAATGTACCTAAACAATGATCAATGATTACCAAATTCTCTCTCATATTGCTCCTCATAACCACTGAAAACTGTCAAAAACTCGAACCCAAAGTCCAATTATTATGGACATTATCTGACATTAAGCGTTTATGCTTCATAGAGCCTATGGAAAAAGCTTAACGTGGTTGAATGTACCTTAACAATGATCAATCCTCACCAAATTTATCTCTCATATTACCCATCATAACCACGGAAAACTGTCAAATAATCTAATCCAATGTCCAATTATTATGGATGTTGTCTGACATAAAGCGTTTCTGCTTCAGGGCAGCGGAGCGGCTGGGGGTTGACTCTCCACGGTTCTCATTGGCTTTAAGTCCTAATGTGAAAAAGCTAAACATGGTTTAATGTACCTAAACAACGATCAGTCATCACCAAAAAATCCTCTTCTATATTGCTCATCATAACCACTTAAAATGGTCAAATCTAACCCAATGTCCAAATATTATGGACGTTATCTGACACATTAACGTGAGATAACTTAATCGTTGGATTTCGATTTAGTTTTTTTGACAGGCTTAAGTGTTCATGACAAGATATGACCATGATACATCTGGTGATGATTGATCGTTGTTAGATTGATAGATACATTAAACCACGTTAAGCTTTTTCACGTTAAGCGTTTTAGAATGTCCCTTACGACAAGCCGTGGGACGTCCTGCGGAGTAAATGGAAGGCGCTCAAACAGCGATACACGGCTCAAAAAAGAGAGTTGTCTCGCAGCGGTGCCGGAGGGAAAATATAAGGCAAGTTCCACCTTTTAGATGAGCTGACTTTCACCAGCTTTATTCGCATGAGTTTTTTACGAACTTCAGATAATTCGATTGACAAGTGGATGGAAACTTAGCTACTATAAAGTCGCTGAAAGCTGCTGCTGTTGAAAGCTCTGCTGTTTCAATCCTGTCGGCTCTCTGCAGCAGGCTGGGCTGCTCAGTTCCCCCCCGCAACTGATGCGTGCACGCACACACACACAAACACACAATCACACATGGTGGATGCAGGAAAAAACGGAGATGAGACGTACACAATGACCTAAATTGAGGACAACTATGCTCGTTATTGTAAGTGCAATGATAAGTTAAAGTCCAATAAGTACTTTATCAAACTGTAAGAATGTGAGTCCCAGACCAGGATAGGAAATTAACTAACAATGTAAAGATCAACAAGCTACTGACAGTATCAGATATTTTCATATTTGATTCATTCAATAAATTATTATTTTTTTGTCTTAAATCCACCAGCCGTTTTCATATTATACCAACATTTGCAGCATCCTGAGCCTTTTTGGTAAGGTTCCTAGGAAATCTCAGCCAAGAGTAATTAATGAATAGTAACAATTATTATTCTCCCCAAAACAAGTTTCCTTTTTATTTTTAAAGAACTATACAAAAAAAATCGCAACTTTTTTTGCAACTTTCACTGTCTTCGGCAACTTCATTGCAACAAACATACAAAAGACATCACAACTTTTACCGCAATTTTTTTACAAAAGCTCCCGCAAAATCAGGCATTTTGGGCTGCAACAATCTCAAAATGTTTTTTTTTCATGTGTTATGGTGCGCATTGACCAGTGTTTTTTTTTTCTCAGTCATCTCATCTCTTATATGCTGTGTCTCTATGATCCATCCCGTCCTATTCATGGTAGCCTACTCGTGGACATTGCGCTGTCATCACGTGCTGTAGTAGGGGGGCCCGCCTTGATAATCCTGCATAAGGGCCCGGTGTTGGCTCGTTACGCCACTGGTCCAATGCAATGATTCATGGTATGGTGTGACTGATTTTTCTTATGGAATTGGTTATAAAAACGTCTCTTTAAAAAAAAAAAAAAGAAAACATCCTGCATTTGTTTTTTGGCAGGTGTCCTGGTTAAGAAGAAAAATAGACATGTCAAGAACATATGATGTGTTTAGTAAGCTCACCAAAATCACAAGAAGAGAAAGAAATTCACAGTAGTTAGAGGACAAAACAAAGACAGCGTTGCTGGGAAACACAAACCGATCAGTTTAAAATAGGAAAAAAGGGGAAACACTGGTGTTCAATCAACACACCTTTGGCTGAGTATCACCAGCTGCTGCTGATGAACTATAATGTATGGCAGACTGTACAAGTAAGGGCAACACAAACAACTCCTGTACTGAATTCTATTTTGAAAATGATATTTTAATGACATGGAATGCACAGATGTTACTGTCAGCTTCCTACTGTGTACTGCACGCATGAGTGTTTACAGTTGATAGTATATGGGACTGTTGTAGACCACATCGTACTAAATGTGACTGCGATCTGAGGCAGAAAGTGTCAGAAAAAAAATATTTATAACAGTTTTATGACTTTCACAAATGTGCTGTACTCTGATTTGAAATAGAAATGATTAAATGTATATCAGAGAGATGGCACACATCTTACCGTTATCATGAACAGTCAGTGGTGCACGTTGTCTCTGTAGTGGGAGGTTTGGTAAGTGCTTGGCAATTATAAGTGCTGTTTGCTGATAGTGGCGGATTACTGCTGCTGGAACCAGGAGTGCTCCCTGTCAAAATTAGCCGCAAAAAATGTGGTTGGGGCAGCAATTTCTCCTCGAAACGCGGCATGGCATGAACCTCCTTTGCCGCCTATTTGTGTAAATACACCTTGCAATAGAGCATGTCACAGTATATGATGCGTTGAAGGCTGATTAACAAAGGACGTGCAGAGCTCTTCCACAAAGCTTTGATAAAATGCTATTCTGATGTGATTAGATGGTTCTTGCTATTGAAAACTGAGAGATACATTTGTGACCTAAAACCTTCTATATTACTTGTCCTTGGAACAATGACAGCATGCGGTCAGCCTCCACTTTAACAAGAGTGTATTTAGACTGTGATCACTGAGATTGTAGCAATGTACTCACCTCACAAACAAAGTAGTTATAAAACATAAATCCCTCATACGTTGGAGAAATAGTGAATCTTGTTGCAACAATATTTCCATTTAGACCTTTGTATGTGTACAACTTACAACACAGCGTGAAGAACGTAATTCTATTGAGCTTGGCAGTTCATTCTTTACCTTGGAAACAGTGGCTGATACAAACAGTCTAAACTCAAGGTCCACTTATTCCAGAGCTTTTATTTCAACCTTCAGTGTCCTTATTTCAAACCTTCCATTGTCCCAAGTGCTTTACAGGGCTTCTTCTCTGTATTGGCTTTAAAGGTGAGCATGTCTGTTTATTCTTTACCTTGGAAACAGCAGTTTCCCCAACTCAAGCTAATTTTACAAGTTTGTAAAAAGTTACAAAATTGACTGTCTGCACTGTAACATACAGAGCCCTTAAGGGGTCATGGGGAATTTTCTAGTGCGCACAAGATGCTTTCTGGTGAGCATGAGGTAATTTTCTCGTGAGCATGCAAAAGTACCTCGTGCTCACGAGAAACCAATCTGAGTACCAGTCAGAATGGCTGCAGAGGAGGAGGTATTCATCAACGCAACGAAATGTGCCTGATAGTGTCATCAACAACCTTAAAGACGGTAAGGCAACTGTTAACTGATTTCATGCCGTGAATGTGAAATATTAACTCTAGCCACATAATGTTAGCAGCATAATTTTAGCCGTGCCTTAGATTGGTTTCTCGTGAGCACGAGATACTTTCACATGCTCACGAGAAAAGTATATTGTGCTCACGAGGGAAGAGAAACTCTCTTCTGCGCCCCAGAAAGTGTTAATAAAAAAACATAAAAAAATAAATAAAATTCCCATGTCGCTTTAGGGGCTCCGTAGTTATACTTTCAAACATGAAAACATAAGAAAAAAAGAAAGACAATTTGCATTGAAAGTGGTTTTAGTGAAATGTGGGTGTTACAAATGTTTTGGCACTTAAATAAAATGCATAGACATATTATACACATCTATCTAAACATTTAGAGCAGTGTTTCTCAAATGGGGGTACGTGTACCCCTAGGGGTACTTTGGAGGACTGCAGGGGGTACGCGAAATTTTTGCAAATATGCTCATTTCAAAATATGTCATGCGTAATTCCTAAAATAATTATACTATAATAATGAATGAATGAAGCGATGGATTCTAAACATTTGAAATGTAGCATTTAAATGTTTTTGTTTAAAAAGGTTGTTGTTATTGTTCCTCTTTATATAGACTTTTTTTTCTACCAATAATGTTTTGCGCTGGTCAGGGGGTACTTGGCTCAAAAAAGCAATTCAAAGGGGCTACAATATTGAAAAAAGTTTGAGAAACAATGATTTAGAGGGCTCGTTTGACATGCTGATTCCCGAGAAGGTCGCAATAGATAAGACGGACAGGTGACTCAGCGTGACATAGCGTGCCACCTTCTGCTGCTGACACAGAAAACAGGGTCACACTTGACATTTTCCAGGCGACATAATTTACAAGCCCTCGCGGTGCAGATCGTATCTCAGGAATATGTCACGTGGCAGAGAGTGGCAGCACTCAGTTGCTGACTAAGGCCTGCAACTGTGAGAAGCAAAAGCTGCTTCTGAAGATACATTCATTCTAATTCCTTAAGGAAACACCGGCATGCTTCTATGCACACAGCATTTTTAAACACCAACACACATCCCGCTCAAGGCCACTTTTGAATACAGGATACAGACTAAACCTAAAGTTACAAAGTGTTGCCATGGAAATAAAATGACATACAGCAGAATTAGGAGTTAAAAATATCATCGTTAAAGGTATTAGTGTAAAAGTGTCCCTAGAATAAAATGAATGAATGTGTTTTTATGTTAAATGTATCACTCCATGATAGCTAATTATCTTTCGCTTCACTCTGAACAGATGTTCTTTTGATAGCATGTTATTTATAATTCTAATTTGGTGCTCCACGTCGCAATCAACGTTTCAACATTTTTATCACACATCTTAATATGTTTATTCACTTTTGCATCGGTGGGGTTTTGTTGTGATCATTTGCCAGTTTCAAAATAACTCTTGTTTTGTACCTGAGGAAACAGAGCATAATCAAATGGGGATCCTTAATAAGCTAAACGCATAAACATGCACTAGCAATTCTTTGATTTGAAGTTAAAAAAAATACATTGTCACCTAACTCCAGTGAGAATTGGATACATGTGAGACAAAAACAGGTTCAGAAATAGGTTTAATATGACTGTCTGGGTGTAGATTACTATTGTCTCACCTGGTCACACACCACACACACACACACCCACACACACACACACACCAAGCAACATTTTTGCATGGCATGCCAGAAAGTGCTTTATCTAAGAAGTGTAAAGATACACGACACAGCTTTAACTTCAATTTGAATATTTGGTACTTTTAGGGATTAAACAAACCAGACAAAGCATGTGAAATAATGAGCTTTCAAGAAAATAGTACAGTATTTTGTTAACTTTGGTTAGAGCTGATGTTATCTGTGATTTCGCAGCGAATGTTTTCTCTCCCCCTCTTTTTTTTTTTTTTTTTTTTTTTTTTTTTTTTTTTTTTTTTTTTTTTTTTTTTTTTTTTTTTTTTTTTTTTTTTTTTTTTTTTTTTTTTTTTTTTTTTTTTTTTTTTTTTTTTTTTTTTTTTTTTTTTTTTTTTTTCTTTTTTTTTTTTTTCCTCTTTTTTTCCCAAGTGTATGACCAACAGACTCAAGAACTCCTTTGTCCCTCATGCTATCATACTCTACAACTCCTCACTCGGGGGGAGGAGGAAATAGGGTAAAGAGGACAGAACAGAACACTGTGCAATAAATTATTAATAATCTACTCACATACATAGCTGGACAATTTACTGCTCTTAACTGCTAATTTATGCTAAATGTCATTTATTTATTAACTGTATAACACAATACCATACACAGTCCTATATACGTCTACATATCTATCTTTATTTATCTGTAGTTTATTGTTGTTTACTGTTTGTTTATTAGGGTTGTAAAAATATTTAGATAAAAGTTTATTGTTATTCTTATACTGTATTTCTTTCTATCTTTTTTCTATTTAAAGAGTGTTTTGTAAGATGCTAAAATCTGCTGCTGGAAATCTAATTTCCTTGCCGGAGTCATCCCAAAAGGATCAATAAAGAGAAGTCTAAGTCTAAGTCTTCTCTCCTCCCACTTTCTCAGCTTCCTCCTTTCTTTTTTCCCCAACAATATTGTTATTGACTTTTAACATAACATAAATATGCAAAATCTTTCTCAAGGACAGTAACCTAAGTGGACTTATTAAAAAAAAATGAAATAAATAAATAAACTAGTTCAGTAACCACATCTTGGGAAAAAGAAAATATACATAAATAAATACTTAAATTAAATAATCAAAAAGAAAATGGAAAAAAGTGTATAAATACATATATGTACAGTATATATGCATGCACATACATATATAGCCTACACAATACATACACAGAAAGCTGTTCAGTACCTGACAAAAATATTTAAAATACTTTCTTACATTTGTCAGCTCATCCCCAACTTCACCATGTTCAAGAAAAGTTACAAACTTCCTTGAAATCCTATAACTACCCGTCACACTGTGGTGGAATGTAACTAAGTACATTTACTCAAGTACTGTATTTTGAGGTACTTGTACTTAACTTGAGTATTTCCTTTTCATGCCACTTTCCACTTCTACTCCGCTACATCTCAGAGATTAATATTGTACTTTATTTATTGTACATTAGTCTGACAGCTTCAGTTACTAGTTACTTAACAAATTGTGATTTTTGCACACAAAACATGTAGTTTATAAAATACAATGTTTTATTATGAATTAAATTACCCAACAATATAACAGCCTACAGGTCCAGCTGAAATGATTAGATGATTAAACACTAGTTGATTGACAGAACTGTTTTAAATGGTTCCAGTTTCTTAAATGTGAGGATTTTTCACTTTTCACTTTAAGTACATTTTCCTGATGATACTTACAGTACATACTCTTTCTTAAGTAATATTTTCAATGCAGGACTGTTATTTGTAACATAATTTTTTTTTTTTTACAGTGTAGTATTAGTACTTTTACTTAAAGCTACATTGTGTAAGAATTTTTCCCATCTAGTGGTGAAATTGTATATGACAACCAACTGAATATTACTTTCTAGCCCTTCCTCCTACGGTGGCCGAACCCGAAATTAGCTCTCTCCATCGTTTACACGCAGCTGTTCTAGCCACTCCAATATTAACTTTGGTCTTGTTGCTTTGCCTGTCGCGGTGTCGCGGTGTCTCTTTTTTGCTTCCCTGGCGAGTAATCTCCCCCAGGCATTTGTCACGGTGGTGTGAGAGGGCGAAATGCAGAGGTATGTCCCTCTTTGGCTAATGTATTTTAAAGATGGAGGCGCTACATGGCTGCCGTCATTGGAGCGAGTCGCTCGTATGTATTCTGAATGATTCTGAATCTCAGATTCTACGCTTACGAGAATACTTTGATTAGTTGGTGGAAGTAATTACACATGAATCAGCACATATTTGTGAAAGAACAAAGGTTTTTATTTGCTAAGAATCAACTCAAAAAAATGACACAATGTAGGTTTAAGTAAAGGATCTGAATATTTTTTCCACCACTGCTGTCACAATATAAGTTATCTTCTCCATTGACATTTCTTTCAACCAACTACTATTTGGTGCATTCATGTTCTTCTATTGCAAAGCAATGAGACATTCTGCTTGTAAGATGCACTTAAATGTGTGTTCCTTTCTTTTCAGTCGAACATCCTAGGGATATTAACTTAATATAAACGCCATTGCTGGTAGTGATAAATTCAGCATTCTGTCTATCATTTCTTTCCAAAATGTCTTCATGTGTTTGCATTCCCAAATACAGTGGTGTAGAGTACCTTTAACCTTATTGCATTTCACTCAATGTCAGGTATATCTTTATTGTATTTGTGCAAGGTAACTGGGGTTATATAAAGTGTGCACTGACCTCTTGTATTGTACAGTTTCAATTGTGTATTCACAATTCGGGTTTTCACTTTCTTGCATACCTCCATCTCCGTCATTCACATGAATCTCCTCCTTTTAATCCCTTCTCCATACAGTACTAATCTGGAGTATGACGAATCTTGTGACCCTAACAATTTCCTCTTTGTTACTGTCACTCAGAGCCACAGTGCTTCTTTCTCAAAGGAGGCTAGTCCATTAATTACTGTGTCTGTTCAACAAGGTGCTCCTGTTGTACATTTTCCTCTCCTCGCCTTCGCCTAACACAGGAGGTAGGAGGGATGATTAGACAGAGGAGAGAAGCCTTCAACAAGGACAGTTAGAAGTAGAGAGATGGAGAGAGAGGGGCGTAAAGACAGGGTGTGAAAATCACAGAGCGAGAGCTCTTCCATCTCTCCATCTTTCAGTCGGTTTCATCAGTTGATTGCCCCTCTCCGACAAATTGAAGGAGGCTCCATCTCTCTGTCTGACCGTCTCAATAACGCTGCGGCAACTTGATTATCTTTTCATCGCCAGCCCTCAACGCTTTCCACTCAAATGTGTTTTTTTTTCTGTCGCAGCTCTTACTTAACCAGGCGAGTTGCCATGGATAATATTCTTATTTAAAATGGCAACACTCATAGGCAATCTATCAAAGTTCAAACAAAAGCCATTAATGAATTAAAAGCATATAAAGCTAGCCTTTTAGCTAGCTAACGTTGGAATGATAAAACGAGCTAGCTTAATTATGCTACTTATTTCCTAAATCCTTCAATTCCCAACTCTAACGTTAACCTTCGGCTCTCTGCCACAAAATTAAATTAACATGGCAACACTCAATCTAACACAGTTTAAACAAAAGCAATTAATGAATTAAAATACATTAATATATATCAACGATGTATCTTCATTTTATCTGGCAGGGAAGGAAGCTGGGATATACTTTTCTTCTCAATTGTTGGCATTGAGGACAAAGTATCGCCCCCTGCTGGTATAGCACCTTCATAATGCGTGTAATGTTCACGCCTCGGCGAGGCAAAACGTGACACTGAAAACACCAAACCCAATGGACCAGCGGGTGTATTACACGCTTAGGCGTGATACTGGGTTGCACACAGTCACACACCTGAGGAGGGAGATGAAGTCTCACTGCAGTCAACTTAAATCCATTTGCTATCCATTTATTGTTTTAAGAATATATATCCTACAGAGCTCTTCAGGTGTTTTAACCTGAGCCTGTCTCAAGAGAGAAGGACCTAAGACAATTATGGATATGAAACATAAAAGTGATGCTGTGATTTCACATGTTAAAATAATGAAAATGACCTAATGATGCAAAACGTAGTAGAGAATAGTACCTACGGCATGTATTTAAGGAAATCAAGTCTTTTCTTTGTATCTTTAGAAATGGTCTGTATAATTGACTTTATTCCAGCCAGTTACCATGAGTGAAGTGCCAACAAACCAGCAGGTAGCCAATTATACAGTCACCTGTGGAGTGAGTAAGTAGCTTAAAATTTGGACAGTCATCCACTTTGCTGACCTTTAGTGGATTTTCGAACTGTGAAACGGAATGTGTATATTTTATTTTTTAGTCGGCCACCCCCTGACCCAGACAGACAGTTGGCTAGCCAGACAAAGATTTGGCCAGTCAGCCCAGCCAGTGCCTTAACAATGAATTTCATGGTGGACTTTAAATCCTCAATTACATGCTAATATATTTTGAGTTCACATCTGCCAGGAGGTCCATTAGTCTCCTACACAGCCAGCCAAACAGCTAGTCAGCTTTAGATAAGGGAAACTTGTAGTTGACACACACACACACACACACACACACACACACACACACACACACACACACACACACAGTGCGTCTCACTATGTTTGTGGGGACCCGTCATTGACATAATGCATTCCCTAGCCCCTTACCCTAACCTTAACCATCACAACTAAATGCCTAACCTTAACCCTTACCCTCACCCTAACCATAACCTAATTCTAACCCTAATCCTAAAACCAAGTCTTAACCCTCAAACAGCCCTTTAATGTTGTGGGGTCCAGCATTTTGGCCCCACAAAGTTGTCCGGACCCCACAACTATACTGTATTCCCGGATTTTGGACCCCACAAATGTAGTTAAACGAGAACACACACACGCACACACGTCTATTATAGATTTGTTTCTCAATTTTAATAATATATATCTATCCCATTTGTATATGCTTGCCGATTAGGAAAAAAAGCCAGTATACCAGCCAGTCAGAAATGATAAAATAGATCTCCTCTGCGACTTTAAAGTGTGATTTCCACACTAATGTGTTCTTAATTTCAGCCACTCAGTGACTCATCCTGTCAGCCAGTCACTGTGTGCAGCCAACAAACTGATCTGCAATATTGAGCGATGAAATATCCCTGGCCCTACATGTTAAAACTTTATTTCTAGTCTAATAAATTAGGTTTCAACAGCTGGATAAAACAGTGCCACCGAAAATCCTTATTAATAATAATCACATCCCATCCAGAGTGCCCTGAGTGATTTATGGTTTTATAGATGGATTACGCTGCAGTTTACTGCTGCTAGTGAGCCATGTGTGTGCGTGTGTGTGTGTACGCGTGCGTGTGTGTGTGTCCTTGACTAGTACTGCATCCCAAACATCTACTGTATGTACTCGAATCTCAGAACAGATTTATTGTTGACCAGAACAAAGACATCCATTCCCAGCAACAGACGTTAGAAAGACACTAGATATATTGGACTTAAATAAGACAGAGCAACCCAAAGTGAAAAGAGTTGTGCGAGAGGCAGTGAGGGAAAGTGGAAAAGGTAGAGACTATTTTCCTACTTTTGAGTGGAGCTGCTCCATGATCCCAAAGACATCCAGCAGCTCCTCACCATTAAACATGCACTGTACCTTCAAACTGCATGCAGAAATATATATAGAAAAAAACGAATGAGTGAGTTTGTTTGACTTTGGGAAAGTGGGAAAAATACTACAGTTCTCCAAAAGTTCTCCAACTGACCCTTTATACTGATATAAATGATGATAAATATGGGTACATAATGATAGATTAAAAAATAAATAGTCTTATTACTACAATAAAAACATTTTTTTTTGCCATCATTTATATTGGTTATGAGAAAAGACATACTTTGGAGACACAACATATGTACAACAAAGTCTGACAAGAAACCCAAGCAGTCTGACAGATTATCGACAGATAATGTGTACTCGTTTGTGCGTCAAAGATGACCCACAAAGCTGATCTGTAAATCATGATGGATGTCTATGACGAACAGTTTTTTCGGCTACTTCTGTGTACTGCCCTGTCAGCTTACTTTTAGCAACGTCACCATGTTCCCAAATCTCACCAATTAACTTGATGACCAGTGTTATAAATATCAAAGGGAAGGATAGCCAAAAGTCCAACATAAGACCAAGGATGTAAAGAATAAAATGATCCTTTTATTGTCACTCCAATCCAAAGACACAATCGCAATGTTAAATATTGGACTCTTTCAGGGTAAAACAATGAAAAGAACAATGTTTGTTTCGACATAGACTTCATGTTTTCATATCACACTAATGACACAAGTAACCTTTCTTGATAGAACTGGCAGATGCTGTTAGCCTAGGTCACAGTTTTGAGTCATATTGATGGTATTTCCAATGAGTGCTGCAATCGGTGTCGGACATGTCTGCAGGCCAATAGGTCACAAAGATGAAAGGATTGATATTAGTGCGGCTGTGCTGCTGCATTGCAGACATAATAGGTGACGCAGCTTCAAGCCACAGAGAAAGTGTTTTTTTTAAAATTAAGTGCGACACCTTGCTGGAAGAGCTGTACCTTTCCCTGGCATCGCTTCACATCTGTTTGTTTTCTCTGTGGCTTCACTGGCGGTGATTAAGAGCTTAAAGAAGTATATATAGCCTTTGACTCCTCACACCATCTGCTGTTGCCAGACTACACAAACTTTGGGTGTTAGGAGCATTCGGCTAGATACCATGCCAAATTCAATCTGGTGATAAACAAAGTAAAATGCACTGTAGAGACAAGTAGAAGCGGCCAGCTGATCATAAGTCTCATTTGTTTGCAGTAAGTAAAAGTCACTAATCAAAACGATTAGGGTGGATAATTTTAATATGTATTCCACAACACAATTTCAAAAGAGGTCCAGAACTGGCTGACATTTCATACCACGTGGTGTTCCTTTAGGCATTTACAACAGAGGAAAACAAAAAAGGAGAATGAACATGATTTTGCCCACACTGCCAGCCTTCTCTGTCAGCCCCTCCAATGCAAGTTGAGTCTTCTTACATTGCTGGTGTGAAGTTGGTGTGTGTGTGTGTGTGTGTGTGTGTGTGTGTGTGTGTGTGTGTGTGTGCGTGTGCGTGTACGTGTGTGTGTTTAGGAGCTTAGCTAGAGGGACAGGAGAAGAGAAGCATCAGGAAACACAAGGTGCAATATATTTTCTTCTTTTATTCCTTCTTTCCTATTCTCAGTCTCACACACAGAGGCACACACACACACACACAGAATCCTAAGAGACACTCTCCAGAGTAGATAAGGCTGAAAGACAGACAGGGGTCACACTGTATTATCTAGCCACAGGGTGTGTGTGTGTGTGTGTGTGTGTGTGTGTGTGTGTGTGTGTGTGTGTGTGTGTGTGTGTGTGTGTGTGTGTGTGTGTGTGTGTGTGTGTGTGTGTGTGTGTGTGTGTGTGTGTGTGTGTGCGCTTAGAACAGAATAGAATAGAAAAGCCGTAGTTGTTAGTGGGATCCAAAATGACCCATGTGACAGTTCCAAAATCTTCTCCTCCTACAGCGCTATAGTTGAGGGCCTTTGTGGTGAAATGAAAGTGCCACAAACTCCTGTCTTCAGCATGCTGGACATCCTCCTGCAGCATCAGGACTTGCTGCATATAAGACACATGACTAAGCATGGCACTAAATGTTTCCATTGAATATAAATCATCAATGTAGAGTGCATGGAATATGAGGCTGCTTTGTATTTAAGCACCTCAACCTCCTCCCTAAGAGGTTATGCAGCAGTCTAACTTCATCATGCCACTATGGCCTTTGCATCTTGCAACTACAATGGGCTAGGGCTGTCAATGAATATTCCAAATTGGAATATCTAAATTCGAATTGTAAAAATTTGAATATGAAAATGAATGGGGGGGAAAAAATGTGTCACTTTAAATGTTCAGCTCGCTGGTACAAAGTCTGTGTAATCAAGCCCACCCAGTCACAGTGAGCGAGTGGTCATGCTGATGACGTTTTTATCATGCTTGGCACGGAACCAGAATGCACATCTGAGGTTGAGGAAGAAAGACTATTTTCACAAAGACGAAAAAAAAATGTCTAACTGTAGAGAAGATGAGATCCGGGAACTTGTTGATAAGGAAACTTGACCTAATAATTAATAAGTCTTGCCTCCTGCACACTCTAGAGAGAGAGCGAATGGAAGAGCGGTCTGCCACTTTGAATTATGTTTTTTTATGGGACAGTATTTCATTAGTTTATTTTGTAATGTGTAGTTATATAGATCTTTTAAAAATACATGTTTATGTTGAAATAAATATACCTATAAGTAATTATGTCTCACGTTGCATTGGTTTGTCCTCTTACAGACATAAAATAGCTATTCAAATAGTTACAACCTGTGTTGTTGTTTTTTTTAGAATTAATATTCAAAGGTAATTTTTGGCCAGTTGTGACAGAGGACACATATTGTACCAACATAATAATTCCAGGAATGCATAATCATTTTAATTCTGTCCGAATCGCTGATGCTGCTGTTTTTCTGACGAGGACAGTCTAAATTTGGGATGACCCAAATATTTTTTATAGTTTTCTGCCCTCTATGCTGTATTTTATATAGGACTTGATTTCCTTAACGACGCATATAACTTCTTTCATTTTGACATTTTGGGGTGCCATATTCCCAGAAAGAAAACATTGTAAATCACTATTACACTCGTGTGTGAAATGATTGAGTGCGTTCATCATGGAAGGGGGAAATATTAAGGTAATTCACAGATAATTTACAGTCCCATCATACCCACGAATATGGGGGAATGTCATAAAGTAGTAATGCCAATTTAAGTTCAGATGAAATGTTTGACAGTTGAATAACCCAACGTTACTATTATAATCAGACGATTAAACTTCTTTTCCGTCACGTCCCTGGCCAGAGTGGATGTTGCAGGTAGCAGTGACCTATGAAACCGAAGACTATGTTGACATCTCTGTTGGATTGGAGAGGAACACATCTTTCCGATGGTTTACATTTATTCGATTTTCAAAATCGAATCCAGTGACAAAGAGTGGGCAGAGTAGAGTGAAAGTGGTCATTTTTTGCTCACGTTATCCCGGTTATTGAGGCTCCATTATTTCCCAGGAGGCCTCTGTGCTTTTGAATTTCTTTTTAACAGGATTTTGAGTCGTTTCAGCAGGTTTACGGGGGTCAGTGGGGTAATAGGACACTGCAAATTCTGTCCGATTTTAAAAAGAAAGAGAGACAAAAAAGGAATGTAAATATGTGTCACTTTTGCAAAGATTAGGGTTTTGATGGACAATAACCTTTTATTTGTATTCCTACAAAAGTCACTGAAAGTTTCGATACATTTGGTCTGCAATCACCAACCAAGTGATTTATTTCCTACATGATTAAATTTTTTGTCTAAATTATGGTCTTAAAGTTCAGTTTCTGTGTATATTGTCTTTCTTGATTGTCTTTCTTTTCTTTTTTAAATAAAACTTTAAATAGCTTTCCCTTCCTGGTGTGTATTTAGGGGTAGTGTTGGTCTGTCAAGGTTGCTTGATAGCTCGAGCTATGATACTGTCAGTTGTGCGTGCGTGTTTTAACGGGTGACACCATTAGCTTTCTTGCCTGTCAGGATTATAGTAGGCTTGATTCTGTTTTTCACACATTGTCTTATGTACAAGGACATCGGCCTCTTCACACACACACACACACACACACACACACACACACACACACACACACACACACACACACACACACACACACACACACACACACACACACACACACACAAACACACACATATACAGGTTAATGTAAGGATCCATTATTCATGTGTATATGTTTGTGTGTGTGTGCAATAGCCATGCCATCACAGGGTTCAGTACTGGACAGATTGGTTAGACGTGTGATTGATGTGTGCATCTCCGTGTCCTTTTTGTTTGTGTGTACCTGTAGCTGTGTGTGTATGTGTGTCTTTAACGACACACATGAGATATCTCAAGGTTAAACTGTTTTCAATTTCTGATGTAAACAAGAAAATTACATCCATGATTGGTCAGGAAACTAGGATCCTCGGTCCAGTGGTGATACAATGTTAACTTTATCACTGTATATGTATAACGGAAGCAATTTTAATTTTTTAACCATGACCATATTATATTGCTCCAGGTTTCAGACCTCAAAAGACAACATTTAAAGTACTCTAAGACAGGATTTTACACGTCTTTAAAGTTTTATCCTTCACCATCTTGAGGTAAACAAAGTATCCCATTAGCACTGTGTTGTGACAAAAGTTGAGCCAGGTTGAGCTGTTTTGCCAGATGATTGTACAGTACATTGTCTTTGCCAAAGCCCAGCCTCATTGAAATCAGTGATAACTAATGTTGGTTTGAATTATATACCAGTACAAATGCAGCCACAACTACTAAAATTAGTATAATATTATAAGACCGAGATTGTGAAGAGATGGCTTTTCCATTAAGTTTTAAATTGTTTCTGCCACAATATGCCATCGAACTGCAGCTGTTGCCATATTTTCATATTATATTTTTGTAAAGAATCATTTTATGGACTGACAATGAATCCCTTTAAGCAATAATTATCCCTGTGATTAACTGTAATTTTACTCAGGAGCAAAACATGTACAATTTAAGCAACAGAGACAAGAATTTGACGTTGTTACGATGGCTGTTAATTGGGCTGTTAAGCTGATGAAAGTCAATCACTGTTGTTGAGACATGACACAGTTTCTTCGACGGCATGAGATCTGTTGTTTTTAGTCTTTTTCAAGTGTTTACTTGTGATGAAGACATCAGACGCATCTGATAAGTTTCTAAGACCGGATCAGTTGTAAGCCTGTAATTTGCACATGTTGGCATCTTTTCCCCCTGGAGCTTTTGGGGAAAATAGTCACATTCTCATACTTAAACTACATTATAGATCGATTTCCAAAGACTCCCAAAATGACACAGATGGTCGTTCTATTTACTGCCGCACGGTGGAGGTTTAATCATGTGACCCTAGTTACCTAGACCGTTCTATTTAACATAACGGACACAGTTTAAAACGCATAGAATATTTTGTAAGACAGGACTAGTAAAGTTTAGGCAACAAATATACTAAGTAGGGTTAGGAAAATGTCAGGGATTAGCTTAGCATGAGTCACGTAAAACTACTAAAATGAGGACGTAACGTAAACTCGGTTAATTTCAAAATAATTTATTAATTTAATTTATACTGTTTAATTACAATTTACACTCTGCTTTTTGAAATCACTACACACAGGCCTGAAATACACACACACATGCTCAGGACCTATTCATTCATGCAGAGATGTCAGAGTGAGTGGGCTGCCAGTGCTGGACCAATATATTTTGTGAGCAGAAGTTGTTGTGAATGTGGCAAAACGAAAGCAAGGTAAAATCAGTAGATGTTGATGTACAGTGTTTCAGGGGTTTCTGCTCTTTTAGACAGCATTATTTTTATATATTTTTTACAACTGTAACATTACTGTTGCTAGCAAAAATGTCAGATAACTTTTAGCTTCTATAACAACATGTGTAAGTGTACTGTAATTCAATTCTGCACCTAAGACTACATGATGCCTTCAAAAGCAACAGGAGAACAAATAATGAACATTCACTTAAATACCAGTATGTTTACAGGTTTTTACTGGCTCAGAATGGGCCTCTAGGGGGGACAGCATGAAGTGGGGGGTCTGGGGTTCCTCCAACACGAAATTTTGAGCGTCAAAGACTTCGTTTCCTGCATTCTGATACATTTTTAGGCACAAAATTTATGGGGAAAACTTCTTAATTTATGTCAAAGAAAATACAAAATTCTGCAGGTAACAGTTCAAAATTTTACATTTAATGGAATATAATGCAGTAAGGGAAGGGGGCTTTCGCATTCGACTACAATTGACCACAAAGTCCAGTTCCTTTGATTAGTATGAACAGGGCATAACCGTATCTTTTCCCAAGCAGCACGTTTTGCTAGCCTGGTTGACACCAGACCCTTCTCAGTTGTAACTGAGAAGGGTCTGGGGAAGCTCCATTCACAGCCCATTTCCAAAGGTGTGTCACCAACGGACGCCACTCAAATGCCTCTGGGTGCAATTGGATATTCCTTCAACCAATCAGACCAACGATCCGGGTGACGTAGCAGCGACAGCGGCATCAACGGGTTGCTGCGCTTCGCGCAGCCGCCATGTTGAATGTAAACAAAAAGCTGCTCGCCGTCGGTGCGCTGTCGTCATCGTGTAAAGCCCGCCTCAACGGTTGTGATTGGTGCCTCAATTTGGAAAAATTGGAAATGGGCTTGAATGGGCTCCTGGCCAGACTGACTTGCAGAGCAAATCTCAAATTTGCTGGAAGTTTGTCGGGGTTTTCCCAGGCTAACCTTTTGCTCCTTAGTCGAAAAATGTAGGAGTGACTTAGGTAAGGTAACTGCTCTTACTGTTGTAGCTAATTTGTACAACAATACAATAGTGTTATGATTACAAAACATAATGAAGTGTAATGTTTTCTATTTTTAAATATAAAACCCCCAAAAATTGTCAGTGATGTTGAATAGCCCGTAGGCCTACGGTAGTGTAACGGACCGCCCCTACGGTTTGGCATGCATGTGAACCGAGGGCCACTCTGCAAACGGAGATACCATTAGCGCCATACAGCGTAGCATTCAGATCCAAAACTTTCTCTATGTAGGAAAAACCCTGATTTAGTGACAGTTTGTAAGCTAACAGCCAGAGCCACCTGAGCAGCAGACATGGAATGGAATTTATATGGACTCTGAATGAGCCAAGTGGAATAGATATGAGGAAGCAGTAGCGTGGAAGTCAAGGCTGTAGCTAAAACACGGAATGGCGTTTGATGAATTTGGGCATTCTTCAAGTGGAATGGATTTGATTGACGGCACTGTGAAAAGTAAAACAGATAGATGCGCTGGAAAGTGAATGGATCTGTTATCATTGGTCCCAAAAAGTGGGTGGGTCTTGTCCCACCCACATACAATGGTTCTGACGCCCATGGTTTCTCCTACAGTATGTCTCTAAAAGGTCTCCTTTGTCTGGGACTAAAGCCAGATGGGACAATTTACCAGGCAGTTGCTGGAGTAACATAATCATAATCAAACATCTCTGTATTTTTAGCACAGTCAACCATTTTTACATTTGATGTTGTGTCTATGTCCTTAAATTGAATCCCATCCAAATAGGACTCAAGAGAAATCACAGCAAACTAATTACAGAAACTATGAAATAATTTCTTTCCAAACGGGTGATGGTAATCATAACTTTGATTTATAATCATGCTGCAAGAATTGAGAGAAAAAAATGGCTCCTAGAAAAGAGTATATCTGTATGTCGTGATATATATCTGATCACATCACAAAGAAAGCTTTCCAATAAAAACAACAAAGCCACTTAAAGTGCCCATATTATGAAAAAAACACTTTTTCTGGGATTTGGGGTGTTATTTTGTGTCTCTGGTGCTTCCACACGCATACAAACTTGGAAAAAAAACACCATCCATGGTGTTTTGAGTGAGATACGGTTTCTGAATGTGTCCTGCCTTCAGTCTCCGGTTGAGCTGGTCAAAATCGGCACGGCGAGTCTACGTCATCGGCCGGAACATTTGAATTCTCTGAGTCTCAGGTTCTGCAGGAGACTCCCCTCCTTCTTCAGGATCCGATTCTGGTTCGAACACGTATGGTTGAACTACTGCCGCCATGTCCGTAACTTTCACACGTAGTTCTATCTAGTCACGTTAGTCCACACTCTCCCCGTTACTAATGTCTGGGCCCAAGCACTGACTAAATGAGTTATCTACTGCGCATGTGCGACTCCCAACAAAGATGGAGCAGAAGTGAGATGTCTCACTCTGTAGCTAAAACAGAGAGCTCAACACACAGCGTGAAAAGAGGAGCTGCAGCAATGTGTAGTAAAACAAATATATGGTGTTTTCTGAAAATGAAACCACATAAACCTATTCTGTATTTCAAAATACAATTATGAAACTGAAAATGAGCATAAGTCAAATATTATATAAACTGGGCAACAGCCTTTGTTTGGAAACTATTGATCAAATGACACAATATATTTTGTTACGTACCATAGGGCTTCCGGTCCTGAAAGTCACTCGGCACCCGTTTTCATGTGAATGCTGTGGCGTGGATCTGTTGTCCCTCTGTTCTCCCGTGAGAGAACACCTGCCCAGGTTTGTGTTTTAGCAGGCACGACTGCTTCCCTCTAGGCATTGGCTCAATTTGTAAATGCCACCTGAAGCACCAACGACCAACAAAGGATAGGAGGAAATTCCAGCATAATTAAAGCATGATTGGCTGTTGGCAGGCAAAGTCATTGAAATGTTCATGTGTAGCTTTCTTTCACTCACTGAAGTAATAAACAAGATACAGGTGTGATTCCATATAGCGGATAAGCATACCAAGTTTGGAATTATATGCCTAGTACAGTAACAGCATTCATATTGTTACTATGTTTATCCTTCTTGTTGTTAGCAGGCAATGTGTCATAGATTTTTTTTTTTAAAGATAATTTTTTTGGCATTTTAGGCCTTTATTTGAAAGGACAGCTTAGACATGAAGGGGAACGACACGCAGCAAAGGGCCACAGGTCGGAATTGAACCTGCAGCTGCTGCGGCGAGGACTGAGCCTCTGTACATGGGGCCCACGCTCTACCAGGTGAGCTATCCAGGTGCCCCAGGTTGGGTCTTATTTTTATACATGTTTCAAGTTATTTACCTCTATTATCAAGGAATGGAAAGGAAAGGAATGATGTTTTTTTTATGATGCGACATCAAGTCATACACACATACATATGTGTTTGCGCTAAGATGATATCAAATGTCAAGTGTGCATACAGGTTTAATTTTGTTTAGATCTGGTGGATGTATAGGCCATGGAAGGCATTTGGTGTAATCCTGGTATCAATAAAATCACTCCAGATTTGTTTTGTTTTTCAATCGGGCGTATTGGAGCATCTTTAAATGCAGACATCATGGCGCCCAACGATCATCAGCTTTATCCACCATCATTGGCAGCAGACTTTGTGGGTTGACGGAAGTAGTTTCAAAATAATATGGTACGTTATCGTTTGTCAGAGGTCGATCATATTTAACCTTCGCCAAGGAGGTAATGCTTTTGGCTTGGTTTGGTTGTCCATTTGTCAGCAGAATTATGGAAATAACTTCTGGCCCAATTTTCATGAGACTTTGTGGAAGGGTGTAGCATTGGCCAAGGAAGAACCCATTACATTTTGGAACGGAGCCAAATTACGGGGCAGATACACTAATTATTTTTCACTTTCATGGCCTCTGCTGCACTCTCAGAGTGCCCTGCTAGTTTGACTTGTGACATTGTTGTATGCACATTTAAAGGCCATTATCCTTCTTACAAAACAGGTTTTGTGATGCCTGTTCAAGTCCGGAATTTCTGAGAGGTTGTTTTATTTTGCATTTAACAACAACACCTCCCATGAGGTATAGCGTGTATAACTTTCAAAAGTTTTACATTATATTCGTAAACTGATCACAATAATCTGACACAGGGGCGCTTATGGTGTCCCCTATTTCCTGAGTAATGATTCAATGTCCCATCAGTGGCTACAGTAAAAAAAAAAATATTGGGACGCAAGAAATAACTTTTAGTGATTAAGGGGGAAACAACAACTGAAGTTTGCAAGCAGAATGTAGGCATTACTGTTAGAAAAGGCCAAAGCCACCTTTAAATGATTGCTGTTTTTAATTGTATCACTGACATATATCTGCATTTAAAATCTGTAAACCTGACTTTTAGAAAATAAAGTTATACACTACTAATTTGCTGTGCCAGTTATGTTTTGATGGAAAACATCATTTCTGCCTGGATTTTGTTCACTGGCAGCATCTTTTCCTCTGAAGGAAGTGTTTAGTGTACTGCGTGCTTTTATAGGGAGGTGGTGAGAATGGATGGTGGGCGTACAAAGCACAGCACTTTGACACTGGAGACTGGGGATTTGGTTAGGTTTATGCAACAAAAACACTTTGGAAGAAGATAAATATATGTCAGACTCGTATTTTCCCCATTAAGTGGATTGTTTGTCAACCTTCTACTTGACCCTTTATATACATTAACCTTTTTTTTTATTTTCTGTTACATCACAAACTTTATAGATGTTGTCTCTCATTTGATTACAGCCTGTAACATCTTTACAGTTGCATTACAATCTCACCTTTTCATATTTACCTGCTTTCAGTGCCTCTTTGTCAGACCTTGACCTTAAAATATCATTAATTTTCTTTAGCATCAGCAAGTTGAAAGAAATCCTAACTCTAATGGATGGTTGCAGGTTACTGGAAAGGATAAAATAGAAAGCCCGATTGTATAAAAGGTACTCTTGAACAAGAGAGAAAGCAAACCTGCCTCGAAGTATTGGCATGGTTAACAAAATGCTGCTACTCGAGGCTGAATACGTCTGGGACTCTGTTAACACTTGGTTTTGAAATGCGTCTTTACAAGTGGATAAAAGTGTAAACGACCAGCAAGACATCCCTCGAAACAACTTGTCGAGGTGGTCTGGGCTGCATTTGACCACATTCTTTTGCAGCGTAAACGCTAATGCATCCTGATGCGTATCCGACAATGACGTAACAGGAAAATACATCATCAATGCAGGACATGGTTGTTTTGGTGACAGCGCGCTAATTCTCTATAACGATAAAGAGATCTCAGAGGGGGTCCTCAGATTCACTGCAGGGGGGGCCTCCAAATTATTGTAAATTTTTGAAAGTTTTTTTTTTCTTCCAAAAATTAAAATGTCCAACATATTATTAGAAAATGTAAATCCCCACTGATGATAGGCTTACTGGCCTATAGGTAATGTAATCACTAAGGTAGCCATCCACAGATGCAGTTAATCCTAAGGATTCACTGTGCCACGTATGTATGTTTAACATTAAAAGATGATTTATAAAATCATGCCAACAATTACTATTTTAATAGCTTAGTATACTATGCAAAAAGGTATGTATAAAGGCTTTAGGCCGCCCACATGTTATTGTAGGCCCAGTTTAATATGCAACTTAATATTATACAATGTATCTAGTATGGGGTCCCTGCTCCGTCTCTCTTTCGGTTAAGGGGTAAAACGTTGGAGACCCCTGCTCTATAACTTGCCCATTTTACGATGAGTTGGCCAAAGTGTTTCGTGATCGATTGCAGTAACGAAATCTGAACACAAGTGGTCAGCAGGAGATAGACACACAAGTGTGAACGATGATGCGTCTTGGATGTCCACTTGTAAACGGGGCCTTTGCGTATGATTACATATATGTGTATCCAACACTTCCATACCTTCTCGGTGCAGTTTAGTTTCTTTAACAAGCTGCCTGCAAACTGAAAACCTACTGATGGAACAGAAGAACAAAACCATTATTTTCTGATAATGAAAATCACTGGTGTGATTAAAAAAAGGTTTAGCCACTTTGTGTTCATGCATTTCGAGTTGTATATAAACATCATCTTGGTTGTGTGTGTGTGTGTGTGTGTGTGTGTGTGTGTGTGTGATGCATCATCACCGACGTGTGAGTTAGAGGCAGGGTGTTAATTACTAGTCCGTCTCACTAATCGACTCAGAGCATTAATGCAATCAGCCTCAAAACCAATTAATTCAACATCTGCTCTGATCAAATTTGCCTCTTCCATGTTTTGATGATGTATCCACACACAATTATTCCCTTAATCTGACGAGAACAATTAGTCTTCTTGCCAGGGTGATGGCGTCTAATTATCGAGCATCACTGATCCGCATCACAGAGTCCAAAACCGTTTGTGTCTGCTGTCTTTTAGTATTTTTCTTCAACAAGTCTTTTTATGACAATGAGGCTTGCTTGTATAGTTTCATAAGCAGTATTGATTATTTTATAGTAGTGAAATATGCCTTTTGGGGTTTGTTCATTTTACTGCATTTTGACAATAGATGACAACTGTCTAATCTGCTACGAACATGTTTCTTCCTGTCCTTAACTTCTTCCTCAAATGTGTTTACTTTCTACATCCTTTCTTCCTTTCTCTCTCTGTTCTCCATTTCTTGTTATCATTTTCCCTTTCTTCCTTCTAGTCCATCCCTCTTTCTCCCTAAATTATGTTCTTTCTTTCATCCTCTCTTCTGCTTTCTTTCTCCCCTCTCTCCCCCTTACTGTCATCGTCTCTCCTCTGTGTCTACTTTCTTCCATTCTGTCTCCCTCCCTTCTTCCTTCGTCCCTTTCTTTTATCATTCTTCCTTCCTTACTTGATTTATTTCATCCTCCCATTCTCTCTTTCCTTCCTGTCTGACTTGGTTCCTCCTTTCTTTCTTTCTTTCTGAAGGTATTAATTGGTTTGTTCCCTCCTTTCTTCCTTTTTTCCTTCCTTTCATCCTTTCTTTTACTTTTGCAGCAGACTTTTTTTCTGTGCTGAAATGTTTTTTGGTGAATTCTTAAAAAAAAAAACACTGCTAAATGTCGGGTTTAAATGCGTTGTAACTCGCGTTACTGAGATTGTAATTGGTATAATATTACCAAAATTGTATTAGTAATGCGTTATATTACTGCGTTACAGCAAAAAGGAATTCATTATTGTAATTGTGTTACTTTTGTAACACGTTACTCCCAACACTGTTCCTAATCTATATATAAGCACCTCAGCCTGTTCTCATTCAAAACGCTACGAGAAGTTAAGCACTGTAATTCGTAACCATTCCAGCGTTTTTTTGCTGTATTCACTACATTGACGGCCGCTGTATAAGAACGCAGCTGGCCGCGAAGGTAGGAGGTCGGTGTGCTCTGTACTGGCTTAAACAACTAGCAACTGCCGCTCGCCGTCATGGAGCTCGTAGCCAGCCGGCGTCCACGTGACCACCTGGCGTCACGTGACCACCTGGCGTCACGTGACCACCTGGCGTCACGTGACCACCTGGCGTTCTACTAATTTCGTAGGATATTGTATGTTTATGTGTGCATACATTTTCATACGATATCATACGGACCCGTTCATGAGAATGCGTTGAGCACCTTCATACTGTTTGTACATTATGGCTCTATATGTAAATGCGTCCACCTATAAATTAAACCATACACTGCAGAGTTGACCTTGTGTGTGTGTGTGTGTGTGTGTGTGTGTGTGTGTGTGTGTGGCAACCCAATCTACCCCATAACTCACCGTTATTCACCAAGTCAGACACTTTAAGCCACACATGCACACTGAGTTACACACACACACACCTATCATAGCTGTACTATGATAGGTTTGTTTGCTGACAGTTTGTCACCTATAGTGCCATAAGTCAGTGTATGTGTAGCACAGGCTGATTTAAGGAGCTAGTTTAAATGCTAAGTCCCGACACTCACTCACCAGCAGTGACAGCTGCTGTATGGGCACCACGGAGAAACTGACATTAATCAAAGGCCAATCAAAATAATCTAAACTTTACAAACACCGGGATTGATTCAGATGATTGAAGCATTATTAAAGTACAGTCTTTCCTTTGATTTCTTGTCCTCCCTTTTTTCATTTAGCACTGTTTACCTATTGTTGTTTTGTTTTGTTTGTTTTTCATTTCCAATTCCATACAAAATGTTGCTAAAGGATTCATCTCACATTTTTAAAATTTGTCCTAAAGCTGTCCTGGTAATCCATTTGCACAATGCTTTTAACAGCCAGTTACAACCAATGAGATTGAAGGGAGCTAACAGCTAGAAGCTAGTGTGTATGGCTCTATACTATATTGTCATATTCTCCAAAACATTGGCGATTTTCAACACGGTCTCACGGCAGTTCGTGAAATGGTCACGTTATTTTTTTATCTATTGATTCGTGTACAACAATACGTTAATCTCGTCTATACAGAGATCAACGGGGAAAGCAAATGTCACACCCCGCGACACGGCTATGGGGGAGGACGCCTCACATGCCGGGACACAGCCACCTCACACACCGGGACACGAGCGACAATAAGGGGATAGCGGAGGTTGGGTTTAGGAAAAACGCAATGGGGAAAGGACACCTCACACGCCGGGACACGGCCGCAGGGGACGCGCGACAATAACGGGACCTTTAATGGGAAAACAAAATCCACCACCCCAACCAACCTCCTTACACGGATTTTCGTCATTTCACACTACTCGCTACCGTAGTCGTGCTGTGAGCACGACATATGCTTCCCATTTAAATACATTAGTTTACATTTTCGTGCTGGCCACCACGACAAAAACGAGAAAAACGTCCCAGTGAATACGAATCAATAGATTAAATAACGTGACCATTTCACGAACTGCCATGAAACTGGGTTGCGATTTTAGACCCTTTTTAGGGGGGCTAATAAAAAACAGGTTCAAAGGGCTTGAAACAGGTTTAATATCCTGTGTGGCTGTCGCCAATGCTACGCACCTGTAACCCAATCAAGGAAAGGCTTAACAGAAAGGTAGTGTTGGCCAATCAGAGGAGGTTGTGCCAGACTCCCGCCTTTGGCTGAGTCTCTATCTGATCTGTCAGAGGGAGAGCAGGAGACGGTTGTAAAGTTATGAAATGTAACGTTGGTAGTCCCCAGAGAAGAAGTTGGTCATTTCATGGCGCAGATCAGAACCCAAATTGAAACGTAAGCAACTAAAATTGCTGAATGTTACAACATTGTGTCAAATTGGTCCTTATTACTGTGACTCATAAAGTGTCAGGTTTAGTTCCATCATAGTGTTAATTGCGTCAAAAATGTTAGCTGACATTGTTGTTCAGCAGCTAGCTCAGAGATTATCGGCTAATGAAATTACTGATTTAGCATGGGGGGGGGCTAACACTTTTGCATGGCACTGTATCCGTGTCACATTCTCATTAGGGGCTGAGCCCCCCTAGAGGTCTGATTCTAGAATCGCCCCTGGCCCAAAAGCTAGTTAAGACTTTGTCAGAAAGGTGTTTAGAAGCCGTAGTTTGCGGTGTTGATCCACTGGATTGATATACTGTCATATTCCATGTACGTTTGTCCATCTGCTGCACATGTGGATGAAGATCAAAGTACTGTAACTGTTGACCCAGTTTCATATAACATTGAATATGAAACAGAGGTATCTACTGCAGGGCTACATTGTAAATCACGTGTAAATCTACTGTCAGGTGTTGCTGTCTTTTTGTCCACCCCCTGTTTGTTTCTCATCAGCCCAGAAGGCAACTGCACCACCCACGGGGAGACGGCATGTTTACTCCCATTTTGTTATCTCTCTCAATACTGTAGCTCAGGTAAACACACACAGTCGCACAAAAGGAGTTACAAACAGGGATGCTGTTTGATGAGTCATCCCCAGGTTAGCATTGTAACAAGATTCATTTCTGTTGAGAGAGGAAAATGTGGAAGGTAAACACGAGTGAGACCAATTTGGGCACTGTCAACTGTTTCATTCGCAGTTAAGGTGAACCAGCTAATTACAGATTTGCATTTCCGTCTAAACGGATTGATCATATCAACAGACGAGAGACAAGCGAAGAGAAGAGAGCGAGGGTGGGCTGCGGATGAGGGTGACAGAGAGAGACAAATGAAAATACAGGCGAAAAGCAGAATGAGAATGTGAGAGAAAGACAGGACAGAGAGAGCGAGCAGGGAAGTGAGGCAGTTACAGTTGTCGGTGTCATGATGTGCATGGTGATGAGGCATTGACAGCCATTGTGGAACAGTTAAAAAAATTTTTTTTTTTTTTTTTTTTTTTAAAATTTTTAAGATTTTTTTTTTTGCTCTTGCTAATTTATATCCACCATCCATACATTCTTAGCAGTATTATTTAAGCAAATGTATTGGAACTAAAGTGCATGTACCCTTTTCTTTGGTCTAAAACATAGTACAGGTAAGTGTTTATCACTTAAAAATGTGATTTATGCTTGTACATGAGACCTATCTTTGTTATCTTTTGTATTTTGCCCACTTGCTGTAGAACCAGAGTTTGAAAACAAAACACACACATTGCACACCTGGCTTATTTATTAAATATAATTTTGGTAAAGACAGGAACATAATACAAGATAGGGCTGTGCTCGATTGAAAAAATTCTTAGTCGACTAACACTGATTCAATTGTTCAGTCGACTAATCGATTAGTTGATTTAATTTTCTCCGCAAAGAGTCATGCAAAAGCACCACTTTAATTCTTCTTTTTACCAGAGATGTGCTCATACGTTTCTTGGAAATAAGTCATTCAGCATGAAAAAAGCATAAAACATGACTAATCGACTAAAGAAATCTAAGTTGACTAAGACCAAAACGACCGATTAGTCGACTAATCGACTAAGAGGGAGCAGCCCTAATACAAGACTTAAAAAAATTGTTTGAAAGACTTTTTTATTATTTCTGGGAGGGGGGGAGTTCTGTGTGTATGTCTGATTGTATTTGAAAGCATTTTGTGTTTTCTGTACAGTTGTCTCAAGGAACCCCTCGAAAACGAGATGATTCATTCCAAAGGGGTTTATCTTTCTAGTAAATATGTAAAGTTTGAATATATTTGACCTTGACAACTGATTTTCACATCTGGGGAGAGTGTGCACTGTTCTGTCCTGTCATCATGGACATTATCTCATAGCAGTGCAGTCTTAGATTTCAGATCACTTCCCAATAAAGCTGCAGATAGTCAGAGCTATTTAACGTTGTCCGCGAGCCACAATAGCTGGCCTTAAAACATTGACAATGTTAACTCACTTGATAAGAAGCCTCATTGTTATTGCAGTGTTTTTGAATTTGTCCAAGGCTTTCAGGTTTCATCTGTTTTGATGATTCAGCTTACAGATATTTTCCAGTAGAACTCAAACTGCATTTGGTTATTGTTTCAAGTCAACCCTACAAAATGTTGATATGTTTACAACACAGATTCATTTTAGCTCTCTTGCTAGGACCTCTGGATATGAATAATATGTATTTGCCAACTCAGCATCTCCCCATGATGTATACTGTCACATCCACCCAGGGATGGACTGGGGCTAAAAAACAGCCCTGGACTTTCTCCCAAATTGGCCCATCATCCGGCCATTCGCCCCTAGCCGTGCACGACAGACACTAGCCAGGATGTCCTGATACTATGCCACAATACTGTAGCCTATCAGACAAGCTATTCACAGCAAGTAACATCTCAAAACCAATGATGATAATCGGGGTTGTGTTTATTAGCCATTTGCTGTTGGTACCATCTTTACAACTAAACACTCTCTGTAGAGACAGGTGTTTAGGCTTTTGCTGAGGGTGGTAAGCAAAAAATAGTTCCAGGCTGTGACTATCTGACTTGGGCCGTGATGTAGAGCATCTTAGGAAATCCTGGCACTTCCCTGCACTCTCCCTGTCATCTTTTGTGCTGCAACTATCTTCAACCTGAATAAACAAATTATTTTAAAGATAGCTTATTAGCTATTATTGATATAATATGTGTTGCTTTGTGTTAAAGAATTAGCATTGAATAACCTATTTAATATTTTGTCAATGTCATATTACACTTTTGATTCATATTAAGGCTGTGAAATGATCAAAATTACTAGGCCCTATCAATTTTTTCACAAACAACCACCAGGTCTTTGCCAGTTCCACAATAGTAAACGCAAATATGAAAGACAAGGAAAAACTGCACTCTGATGGAAGACAGTTTGGTTAAACTTTTGGTTAAATTTGGTGAGTTATTTAGCCCCCTTCCCTGTTTGTTAGCACGTTTAGAGTGGTACCAATGCATGCCTGATGTTTTCCCGTTTAATTCAATACCATAATCTTCATCCTAGCAGCAAAAGTGAGCTCACTACAACCTCTCATATACAACCAAGTGAAATCGCGGATTAATTTCAAACACGTTTAATGTTTCAAATTAACCTAACAGAAGTTATTAAACACGTTGGGCCCTATCTTGCACTCAGCGCAATTGCCTTTGTACACCGATGCATGTATCATTCCTAATTTGCACGCGATGCACAGCGGACTTTTCCCTCCACAGACGCACGTCGGTAAATTAGGGAATGTATTTGCGCTCCAGGGGGCGGTTCAGCGAAAAGAGGAGGCGTGTTCCGGCGCAAACGTTACGTGGTGCTATTCTGCAGTTTCAGAAAACAATTCCGCCACTGACCAGGAAAAACCTGGTCTAAAGTCAGTGGCGCTAGTCTAAAGTCAGTGGCGCGTTATTCAGATGCTATTTTAGGGGCGCATGCTTGGCCATAATGTAGCGCGTGCACAACGCGCATACACTTCTCTCATCTACAGCAGTTCCCATTTTTGAAAACCATAAATAATTACAAAGGAAAATATTACTGAAAATGCGCTTCATGTGTTTGGATAGATCAGGAGGCACTTACAGTCCTCAAAAAGTTGCAGCATTCTTTGTGGCTTGTTGTGTTTTACACATTTCCATGAATCATGGATGTGTTGATGACATAAATGAGGAAATATTAGAGGACTTAAGGAGACGTGATGTTGAACTACGGTGGGATTGGACACTCCGGCGGAATCTGGTCCGGGAGTAATGCGCGATGCGCTCCTGGTGGAGCGGGTGGACGGAGATGGAGTGGGGGGGAGGAGGAAGGGGCACAACAGAGTGCAGGTGGTGCGTTTGGAGGCCCACGCTCCATTGCTGCAGCAATCGCCCGAGTGGCCGCAGCAACATCGCCACCTAGCCAAGACTGGCATTTATTACTTTGCCGCATCTCGCATCGGCAGCTCCCGCTGGCGTGCGCCAGGCAAATCCGCCGTCATAATAGCAATCCGCCATGGAACAAGCGCCCTGCTCTTAAAGGGAATGTGAGATGACGCTCTGATTGGTTTATTGCACATTACGCCCAAACCACACCTAGCTACTTCAGACCAACCCATTTTAGATTTGCGTCGGGCGCAAGAGTCATTTATCCCGCCAGTATAATAGCAACAGCGCCCGAGATCCGCCCACAAAGCTACTTGCGTTTTGCGTTTCATACTTGCGTTTCAGATCGTTAAAATAGGGCCCGCTAAGTTTGACAGCACTAAATGGCACGATCATTTTCATAATCATGATGCACACCCATGTTGATAGCTGACTATGCAATTCGCTAAGATAGGGATAAAGGCAGCCTATTATAATGTGTCCTGGCACTTACCAGTAGGCCTACCTCTTGCTGATGTGTAATTATGACTCCGCTGTCTGTCCCTCATCATGACCAGGCTGTGGATTGGTGATAGCAAAGTAGACGGGCTTTGGTGATAGCCATGCTAGTAGGCCTACTCTTCTTCCTCAGTTTTTTTACACGTAGCATATACAGTAAGTGATTATATTAGCGCCCCCTGCTGTTGGCTGTTAATATCGCTTTATTACACTTTTTTTGTGCCAACAGCTGTCGGTTGGATGGCCGTTCTGGACTTTTCCCGAACGCACAGATTGTCAGTCCGTCCCTGCATCCACCACAAACAAATCCTTCCTTTTGTCACAGGCTGCTTTTAATGACATTTACCTCTTTAACGAATTAAAAAAATAAAATGTAACTCTCCCAAATTCACTATGTACATTTTACAAAAAACTTTATCTAGATTGCCCTTTTGCTTTTTTTTTCTTGGCACCTGTTTCAAAGATTAAGAAACTGCTGATACAAGCATCTGTCTTCCTTTATTTATCTATAATACCTTGCAATGTGGGTTGGATCATTTCTTGTAGTTAGTTACATTCTCCACAGCTGTTTGCCAGAAGAATAGCAGAGACATTTGTAAGGTTTGGCTAACCAAATGAAAGAAGTATACACTTGAATAAAGTTCATATGAACTACTTCAAACATGCCCAACAGCTGAATGCATTCTGCTTCCTAGGCACTTTTCTATTAGCCAACTGTACTACATAAACAGTTGACTTAAAGCATTACATAACAATGCTGAACGTTTAAATCTGGATCACATATTTATAGTAAAAGCTTTTAAAAAGGTGCAGCAACTAATGTGTCGACATGCAGAATGTCTTCAGATGTTTGAGCTTAAAGTTAGCTGACGCTTCCTTCACCTTAACGCTAATAGCTTCTTAGTTGAAATCCTGCAAAAAGAGGATTCTAATACCTGATCATGACCATGTTTATCGGCATACAGTGCAATACCATAAGTTGAAATCTTGATCAGAAATTTCAAAAACCAAACATTGCTCCACAACATTTTAAAGGCTTGTTTCTTATCTGTCAGTGATTTTTGTTTGCATGCTTAGGAGTATTCAGTACTACACACAAACACACACATTTTACCAGCTCATTTGACACTCACACTCATACACACTGAGACAGACAAGTTAAGATCTCTGATGGCAAAACTCGCTATTGCACAAACAAACTTAAAAAGCTATCTACGTGGGCGCGCACACACACACACACACACACACACACACACACACACACACACACACACACACACACACACACACATCAGCTTCAGCAACAGAGAAAAGTCAAGTGGAAATATTTGCCATAGGCAAAAAAACGATAAGAAACTGATTAACATTCAGCACTCCAACACAACCCTGCTCTGCTCTGCCTGTCTCTGCTTCAATCACTTTCTCTGACTCTCTCTCTCTTTCTCTCTCTCTCTATTATTTGTTTTCCACCCCCGCCCCCCCTCTCTCTCTCTCTCTCTCTCTCTCTGTCCTTCTCTTCCTTCTGTTGATGTGATGCTTTCACAGCACATAAGAGAGACAAAAGGATGAAAGAGAGCTGTGTGTGTGTGTGCGCGTGTGTGTGTGTGTGTGTGTGTGTGTGCGTGCATGCGTGGACAATGATGACTAGAATAGAACATAATGAGGTACAGTTACTACATTGCTTAGATGACAGCATGCAGCAGGCAACATCTTTCCCTCAGCCTCTCCCACCTCATCCGCCTGTCTCCCTCTCTGCTGTAAACAGATGTAGAGGACAACATTGTAACCACAATCCCCCTGGGCACTTTGGGAGCCTCTCACTCATGAAATCTATCTCCCCCTTTCCTTCCTTCAATTCTCATCTCTCTCTCCCCTCCTCTGTTAGGCCACAGTGGGCTGGTTGTGGCTCAGTTGTAATTACGGAGCTGAATGATTTGGCTTGTAGTGCCATTGATGGGTTTGTTGCCGCTCTTGTTTTTCCGTCAGATCTGAGGGAATGACCTGGAATACAACGTGCTGCTTTACGGCCCGCTCTGTAGCATTCAATCTAAATATGAATCGATAACTTGTTTAAGCCAAATCATGAAACGACACCACAACACAGAACTTGAGAATGCTGTTTTATCACTTTACTGCATGAGTGAGTTCTTATTAAGGATGTGGTAAGTGATTAAAGGCTCCTGCATCCAAACACGCACTAGTATCCACACAGTTTCAGCCTGCTGCAAAAGGTAACTAGAGGACAGGTTTACACTTCACATGTTTAGACATTTAAGATGGCAGCTAAGCCAGGGAAAGAGTGGAGGATTACCAGGCTGATTTGCACCAGATTTTCATTACTGACATTTAGGCCGGTTTTACTCTGAGGGGGGGGGTGTTAGAGGACAGGGGGGAATCAAACAAAGGTTTAGACTTCCAACAAATGAACCAAGTTTGCTTTTACATTTATTCACTGGTGTGCCAATGCAAGGTAGGCTATGTTTGATTAATGTATTACTCATCGTAGTGCCGGCGCTCATTGCATGGCTACCCGTTTAATGCCTACAATAAAAATGGAGAACAATACAGAGCCTTGTGATGATAACTGAAAGAAGAACGACCACCAGTACAAACGGCAACATGTGATTTCCTTTTGATTACTACCATCGTGGGAAAAAGACTGCATGCAACATTACAACATTGAGACAATAATATAGATATTGGACCATTGCCAGAAAGCCCGAATCAATGTAATTGTCATTACCTGTCCAATCCCAAAGTTCTTGAAATTATCGCTTTTTACTACATCTGTGGACTTTTCACCTTGCTACATAAACTGCACACTAGTTCAGACAGTGGCGCTGAACGTTGGCATTGGACGTAAACCGCAAGGTGTGGATTTATCCTCAGGATACTGGGCCGAGCCTTACTTTTGGCTTGAATGTTATTCTCCTCATACGGTACGTCAGTGAGGCTATAATCTCTCATGTTTTCTTAAATGATACTAATGATTTAGTCATGAGCATGTCTGTTTTTTTTTTCTCCAAGAGTTAGCTTGGGGCACCAAAACAACCCCGATCGCCACTGTGTACCACAGCTCGACACAAGTAGCCTGGTCCTACCAGACTCTGGTACATTTCATTTGTAATTTGCCACTCTCCATTGACAAGTGTTAACTTCCTTGAAGGCGGGTACTCTGTTGAAGTTTAAAACTATTGGATCTGCCCAGAGCCGCTCTGGATCTGCCATAACCAATCGCTAACGTTTGGTCGTGACGTCGGCTTAGCATCGCTAACGTTCGCCTTAGCCAACCCCTTCACCACTAACGGAGCGAGATGGAAAATCAAACAACATCATGGCCACCAACAAAACTCAGCAAAGATTGTTCTTGCTCGGGCTTTAACTTCTGGATATTCGGCGGCGTTGCCACGACGGACCGAATGGCTTCGCTCGCATCTTTCTCCGCCGCCATTATGGAACTACAACTCAAACTAGCGCACAACCTCAACGTCATCGTTCTCGGCCACTCCCTCTGTTCGCTGATTGGACCGGCAAAGATTTGCAAACCCAGACGAAGTACTGAAGGAAAATGAAAATTGAGCGGAAGTACGTAGGAGGGAGGAGCCAGGCTACGACACAAGCTGAACTTGCATAATCTCATTTTATGGACTCAAGTACAGTCTCTGTGTCCACACAAGGATTTGGAAAAAGTGCTCATATTGTCCAAATAGCTCATGAAAAATTACCTTAAAGAAATGTACCTCCAGCTGGTCTTCCGGTGGGACAGGTGCTGCGATGCGGCCGACACACTGAGGATCACCTGTCAAACCACAACAGGCAACCAAGAAGAGGCGAGGGATTCAAAAGAAGGCTATATTTCCACACTTTGTCACTGCAGTATGTCACAACTCCTTTCTCTCGCTCTTGTGACACATTTAGCTTTTCCGTTGTGCCTCTTGTGTTTCTGTCAGAACTGGACCTTAGAGAGTAAACCAGAGACAGTTGGTATATGATGGTTGCTTTTGGATGTTGCCTTCTAGACTGAGCTTATCTGCCACAGTAACAGCACATGTCTTCCTGTTCAGTAAGGCGTCCGGATGTCAATGACCGACCATCTATCCATTCTACGTAATCTGCCTGGCCGTCCGATGTAAACTGATTTCTTTGCTGCCCCAGCTTGTCATCTAAAAGGGAAGACATGTTGCTCTGTGTCCACAACTGGGTGCATGTTTGTCTTTAACAAGCTCAGAGAGGTTGATTTATGACCGGCCAAGTCCCATTCACTCCCTGCTTGATCATGTTGATGGATTGTTGCCCCAAGTGTATGTGTGCCTGTGTGTGTGTGTGTGTGTGTGTGTGTATGTGTGTGTCTGTGTGTGTCCCATGCTATAGATTGAGAGATATAAGGTGAGTTTGGTGGTGAGTTCCCTGTGGCCAAAACTTAAACAGCACTTGGAAAAGCCATGACTGCTTACCTGTGTATGTGAACCGACTGGCTCTGTGTTACTGGTGCGCCGGCAACAGCCAAATTAGATTGGTGGATTTCAGCGAGACCTCAGGTATTAAAATGCAGTCTCCATCTGCATATGCTGTACATGTGATGAGCAGTCCAACCATGTCCTTGCATATTCTGGAATTATAATCTTGTTGTCAGCATTCTGTCCACATTGCGACTGAATCTCGTTTGTCGCCTGCATTGTATGCAAAGCAGGCAGCTAGGCTAGGAGGTGACGTATAGTCCGTAGTTATAGTTGCTTTTTCTTTGCTGCAAATGGGTTTTCCTGTAGAAGGTTTCTCAGTGGTTTCCGATCTGTCAACCTGTCTTTAAATTCCAAAAGCATCACGAACCCAGCGGGTATCAGCTCACAGTGATCAGAATAGGATTTACTGCCAAGGATGTTTACACATACAAGGAATGTGCCTTGGTGTTTGGTGCATACATGAACAAAAGCAAAGTACTGCAAAAGACAAAAAACATAAATATAGATATTAAAAATAGAAATATTACAATAAAAATATGTAAAAGTCACTAAAACAAATACGTACGATATGTACAATATTTCCGTAAAATGTTTCCGTTTGTGATGATGAGGCTTCTTCCCACGTGATGAGATTTCTGCCTGCATTTGAACTGGCGGTAATGAGTTTTATACCTGCAATGGTGAGGTTTTCAGGTGATAATGAGCTCTCTACGTGCAGTGGGGAGGTTTCTACTCGTCTAATGAGGTTTTGCATTTCTCGTCCAACCTAAAATTCTAGACGAAGTGTAATGATATTCTGAACACAATGGAGTGTGATTGACTGCCCAGAGGTTGAGAGGTTTGTAAGGTGTTGCTACCATCTCTACCAAGCACCCATGAGCAAGCCAAAAAAACAAACAAGAACTTGATGTTGCACAGTGCTTGACCCTACAAGTTAAAAGATGTAATGAACAAGTTCTCCTCTTTCACACATGTTTTGTGCATTTATTTTGGATCGTCATCATAATCGGTGCCTGCGTTTTACATGTAAATCACCGAGTATTGTAACAATAAACTCTTCAAAATCTGCGCAGTGTTGCTTTATAAGATAACACAAAATAACTGTCAGCAGTAGCCAAACGTTCAGATGAGGTCTGCGTGGCATTCGTTCTTATCTGGCCGCTCAGAACACCTCTAACACAGTCAGTAAACTCACGTGTGAACACACTTCTTTTTCAAGCATTATTGCCTATTTTACATAGTGTTGGAACTAAATTAGATCCTATCACAGTGTGAACAGAATGCTGGCACCAAAAACATCATATCAGAAAAAGCAAGAAAATATTATTACTTAATAGCATATTTATTATGTCTCAGAGTTTGTCTTTACCTGCACCCCCCTTTTGTGATTGATATGACTTTAATATGGGATGTCATGAATAGCTTGGATTTTGCCTCATTAATGGGATTCACACAACAATAGTCATTTGAGTGTAGATATCCTGCAATGTATAGTGTCTAGCGTAGACAGGTGTACTAGTATAGAGAGAAAGCTTGTGACTAATTTAAGCCAAGACACCTTTAAATAAACAGTAGTTTATCAATCTGTCTCCTTGTTATGAGCAATAAATAACGCATACTGCCAGAACTGATAAGAGCACATGTGCATGCTTCCCAACACAAGTAATGGTAACATATCCCTTAGATCAATTTTGCATGATTTTCAGTTGTCATGTTGATAAAAAGTCAAGTCCAAATCCAACGTGAATGGCTTTGAACTGAAGCCCCAGGTGATTGAGCTTGACAGAGTAGTTTTTAATGAGTAGGTTTAAATGAAACATTGCCCCACACTGGGCTGAATTGTGACAGCAGACTGATCTCATAAAGTGGCGTATGTATGACACGCCAATTGGTATGCCATTTTGGCATGTTATCAAGACGCATAATCGCTTTTTAGTGTGTTTATCAACACAGTTCGGCCGCCATTGACCTACATTACGTGTGAATTTTAGCCCTAGCGAGTGGTATGAAGGGAAGTCCACCGAGGGAAGCTGGTTGGGTTGGAGGATGGGTAAAACACAAGACTTTCACCCAGGAGAGCCAGGATCGCGTCCTGCGTGCTGTGTTTTAAATTTTTTTTAAGCCTTCCCCAGTGTTTCTTTCCTAAACCCTAAGCGTGTGACGTTGGTCACCGTCGTGTTTTTGTCGGTTTTTTTGTCATTTTTTTGTGTTACTAAAGCCTTTCCCAATGTGCTTTTCCTAAACCCAACTTTTTTTTTCTTCTCTTTTTACACGAGTGTGACCTTGTTCTCGCGATAGTACATCATGTTCTCGCGATAACACGCAACGTGGCGACGCCACGTGGTGTGTATGTTTACATCCGCTGTATGCAGCGTAGACATCCACGCGGATAGCTCAAAATGCGTACAGCTAACACGCCATTTGGCTTTAGGAAAGTGGCGTGTATTTTTATGCAAAGTCATGATGCCATGTTGGTGACAGAGTCTCCAATACGTTCATATATTCTTTTACCTCATACCATACATTAACCATGTTAAGAACTATATGATGAGCAGTATGTTCTGTGTTCTAAAGTACTTTAGCTTGGCTGAATACACGTACAAATGCAATGGTACCTTAAAGGAACCTGAATCTGACGGAGCATCTCCGGAAGAAAAATAGAACATTATAGTTCTCAATTGTGTTGCTAAATAGTACCAATAAAGGTTTGGACATTGTGAATGAATGCTCAGCCAGCCAGTGGCTCACTGGAGCATTAGCATTGTACTATCTTTAACTTTATCAAATCGTCTGAAAACAACACCAGGCTGATACAGTTGACCATACAGACCTCTACAAACATCAGACTGCTTGCTTGTAACTTAACATTACTCTGTTCTTGGCTGAGATGGAGGACATAGCGCTGCATACATCAGCCAGCAGTTAGCAGCTTAATACCGACAAAACACCACAGTAAATTTCAGCCAGCAAGCACATTTTTTCAAAAAAACAAATATCCGAATCCCAAAATTGAAAATCGAATACCTACCCATCCAACGGATATTCGATCCAGCCCTACATGCAACATTACAATATTGCAGGCAATAATATTGAGATTGGACCATTCCCAGAACGCCTGAATAAATGTCATTGTCATTTCCTGTCAAATCGCTCTCTACACTGTGGACTTTTCCCCTTGTTATTCTCCTCATACGGTACCTTAGTGAGGCTATTATCTCTCCTGTTTTCTAAAATGATACTAAGAATTCAGTCATGACCAGTGTTGTGTACAGTAACGTAACTACTTTTTCAGGTAAAAAGTAGTGTAACGCGCTACTACAGAAAATTTGGTAACGAAACATAGTTACTTTTCCCAGGGACAGATTTGACAGCGACACTGCCTTCTCAGCTGTGCGCTCACAAGCTCCACAAGGTACTTGACAGAGGCTGGTAGCAGAGCAATCATGGCAAGCGAGAAGCAGCCAATGCTAACTTTTGAGAGCGTTTTTAGCTTTGTGGCTTTTTGCTGGACGGCGCTCTGAGCGGAGAGCTACGTGACACATGCCGCTACATCGGTCGTCCTCCAAACAGAGCCTGCCAGGCAGACACAAAGCTGACAACCTCACAGATGGATGCGGTGGAGATGGGCTCATACATAGGCAACACGCAGTGGACCGCTGTGGACTTGTGTCGGTCGCACGGACACGCAAGGACTTCCAGAAAAGAGGCTGCCTGCATGTGTCTACGACAATGCACGGACCATCGTGGCTGCGCGACCGGTACAAGTTGATACAGACATTACATACGTGTCACCATGTAACGCCGATGACCTGCCGATGTGCATTCAACCCGCGCTGGACTTGTTCATGAATCAGCCGTCACTCTGTGAGTAGAGAATCCGGTCTGCAGTGTAGTTCAGACACTTCACTGATTAACCAGAGATTGGCTTTATGGTCAAAGATAGTTTTTGTATAATTAACTTCAGTACTTACTGCCAGAGATTCCTGCTTTTAAAAGTAACGTAAAATTAACAAGTAATGTAAAAAGTTACTTTCCATAGGGGGTAACTAAGTAAAGTAACGGATTACGAGTAACGGGCAAACACTACTTTTTAAAAGTAACTTCCCCCAACACTGATCATGACATAGTATTTCAGTTTTTTTAGGTTAAAGGTCCCATGACATGGTGCTCTTTGGATGCTTTTATATAGACCTTAGTGGTCCCCTAATACTGTATCTGAAGTCTCTTTTATATAGACCTTAGTGGTCCCCTAATACTGTATCTGAAGTCTCTTTTATATAGACCTTAGTGGTCCCCTAATACTGTATCTGAAGTCTCTTTCCCGAAAGTCTTGGTGCAGAATTACAGCCACTAGAGCCAGTCCCACAATGAGCTCTCCTTAGGATGTGCCATTTCTGTGTCTGTAGCAATTGAGGTGGAGAGAAGGGGGGGGCAAGTTGGAGGGTGGGGGTGTGGCCTTGACCAACTGCCACTTTGCTCGTTTGAAAGCCATGATGTCTCTCTCTCATGGGTGGGCCAAATTCTCTGGGCGGGAAAAGCAGAGAAAGGGGAGGTAACCTTGCTCCTTATGACATCATAAGGAGCAAGCAGGATACCCAGGGCTCGGTTTACACCTATCACAATTTCAAGCCACTGGGGGACCATAGGCAGGCCGGGGGAACAAACTATTAACGTTAAAAAACCTCATAAAGTGAAATTTTCATTCCATGGGACCTTTTAAGAGTAAGCTTGGGGCACCAAAACACCCACGATCACCATTGTGTACCACAGCTCGATACAAGCTGGTCTCGCATGATCTCATCATATGGACTCAAGTACAGTCTCTACGTCCACACGAGGATTTGGAAAAAGTGCTCATATTACCACACTTTTAGTGGACTTTCTTCTGGATTCAGAAAAATAGCTCATGAAAAATTACCTTAAAGAAATGCGCCTCCAGCTGGTCTTCCGGTGGGACAGATGCTGCGATGCGGCCGACAATGAGTGGCGAGGGATTCAAAAGAAGGCTATATTTCAACACTTTGTCACTGCAGTATGTCACAACTCCTTTCTCTCGCTCTTGTGACACATTTAGCTTTTCCGTTGTGCCTCTCTGTGTTTCTGTCAGAACTGGACCTTAGAGAGTAAACCAGAGACAGTTGGTTTATGATGGTTTGGATCTGGACATTTCAGGACACATACCCCCCCAGGAGGAGCCCCCTCCTCATCATGAGGAGCCCCTTGTCCGTTTCTGCAGTCGCATCACACAAGCCATTAGAAACTCCCAAAAGTTTCATTTTGATGACACTTTTAGGGATTATTAACTCTAAGATGGACTTCATGGCTATGTTTTAAACTAACCATAATGCAATACTCTGTAGCAGCCGATGTCAAAAATAATATCAGTTGTATATTGTATATTATTAAATGTCTCGTCCTTGAATATAATATGACCCACTTTTTCAAACGTAATGGAAAAAAAAACGTCCAGAATTTTTTTTTTAAATATATTCAAGACAATATGGTAATTCCCTGCATTATTAGGGCATGTATTACAGTATTTGACTCCAGTTTAAATGACAGGAGTATGGACACGTTTGTGTCATTTAAGTGAATTTAGCTCTGGAAATGCTACCACACACTAGTCCAGGTGGACCCGTGTGGGTTTTGATCGGTCCAAGCTTTCACTTTTGGACTGATATGATCTCCACTTCCTGCAGATCTGTCTCGTTCTCTCACTCTCCTCCTGTCATCAAAACTCTCAGGAGACACCTAGGTTTCCCTCCATCCTCCTTTTCTTCCGCCTGTTTCCACATTTTTTCTCTCCTCTTCTCATCTAATCCGCGATTCAAATTACCTGAACGCCTAATGCTTCCTTTTAGCGATGCATGAGTGGGATCAACTGAAGGGAATCAAGCAGTGGATTAATTCACACACACACACACACACACACACACACACACACACACACACACACACACACACACACACACACACACACACACACACACACACAGGGTATTAATAAACAGTGCAGGAAGAGGATGCAATACACTCTAACTGCACTTTCCCTAGAATGACTCCCACGATTTGTGTGTGTGTGTGTGTGTGTGTTTATTGAAAAAACCTGCCAGGTGCTGGTTTGAATAAGCCACATCTGGAAGTCTGAAGTGTAGAGAATCAATGTCAGGCCTAGGAATGGCCTTACATACATACACACACACACACACACACACACACACACACACACACACACACACACACACACACACACACACACACACACACACAGGTTGTTATTATGTCCCATGCCAGGCCTATTTTCTGCTTGTAAAGGTCCAGTAATTAGAGGTTTCTAGGTAAATATGACACGTTTGTGCCATTTCTGTGCACCTGAGGCGTTGGTAATTAAATCAGACTGGTATTTAGGTGGCCTCAGAGCTCTATGAAATTATTTGAGAGGACTTTTTTAGGTGTTTACAGTTTTGCTTTTTGAGTTCAAGGATGCAAATGTGTGTTAGCTAAACATTGAAGCAACAATTTATAATCTCTCAAAATTTGAAAGAGTACAATGTGCTCAATTTCCTCAAATATCTTTTTTGTTGTTACAAAAAGATATAGTTCCGTTATATGTTTATTATTCAAATGTAAAATGTAAAACGATGATGATGATTTAATAAAAAAAAAAAAATTATGATCTTTTTACCCTTTTCATTAAATCAAAATTCTTCGTCTTAAATTCTGACAATGGACATCTGAAACGACAGTGGGTTTCAGTCCATTCTTCCAGGGAAATGTTGAATAAGGCATGATTATGCTTTTCAGAAAGAAGGTACTTCAATCAGAAGTAATCACAAGTTATTTGTTACAGACTCTGAGTGGAAGTGTCTTCTCAGCTGCTATGGTGAAATCAGTGGTGTAGTGCAGGTTATATGAATCTGTACACAGTGAAGCCACTTCTCTTTCAGTGGGCTTTGAGTATCGGCTCATACATCTTTTAATTAACAGAAAACGTGTTCACAGTAGAGATGCCCTGAGTTTATCATCATTGTTTCCTTCTGAATTGTGAGCAAAAGGCAGCAAGAAGCAAACAGGTAACTCTTGTGTCCCATCCAAAGAAGTCCCTTCCAAGTCTTTTGTTAGATTTTTGTTTACACTATAATATGTATGTGTAAGGAGGCTTTTACTTCAAATTTCAACTTTATTGACTATGCAAACACAGTTTAAAACCACCACACAACTTCACACACACTTGTCCCGTTATTATTACACCATGGGGTTAGACTGAGACCCAAAAAAAGGAGTTAATAGGCTCAAGCCAGCTGATGTGAAATATATGGGAATGTGCAAAGTTGCGAGACACCACTGAAATGAAACATAGTTGGAACTTGATGGAAAGATCGTAGCTGTTAAGTTGTTTAAACACAGAGAAAAAGAAAAACAAAAACAGCTGGAATCTCAGAGCTGCCATTTTGTAGTTATTTCAAGTTGGGGAAAAACACTGGTTCCAATCCAAAAGTTGTTTGAAATGCGATAAGTCCAGTTCAGCTTCTCCCCGAAATCACAAGATGGAGAGAAATACATTTCCACAGATGTTTATTCCCATTCCAACTGTAACCATGAAAGAGAGAGCAGAGGAGGAAGAGGAGGGGTGGACGACGGCAGCGAGAAGGGGGAGAAAAAAAAGTTTTTGCAACTCTGCACTCTGTGTAGCAGTGCGGTCGCTTTGTAGCTGTAATGAAACAGCAGGCTGTGGAACTCAACTTCTGGAAGTAATCTAGGGCCTAGACACGCACACACACACACACACACACACACAAACGCGCACAGTTGCATAAAGTCACAGAGGCCCACAAAGACATACTCGTGCTCACACACATACAACCCGCTGGCCATCCAGCAGCCCCTGCATAACCGCTAGCTCCTTTAATGAAAGCCTGCAAATCTATTTGTGGAGCTGAAGCTACCAAGAGGCAGGGCAGGGTCACTTTACAGCCCTTCTCTCATAGGCTTAAACTGTTAAATATATAGTTATCTTTTATAGCTGAAACTCCTAAAACTGTGTGTCATTGCTAGCCAAGTGTCGCCGACTGCCAAAAGTGGGTTTTTTTTGTGTGTCTGTAAAAAAAAAAATCCATGATATCATGTCTCTCCACGTCCCTGAACTAGCTGTAACTCATAGGAAACTAAACATGAGGTTAAGTAAGTCTGCAGGAGAGTATAGTTCATAAATATAGGTTCCTGGCAAAAACAGGCTCGGCTACATTTGAATACAGCACATACAGATGTAGCTATGGGTGGTTTTCTATGTTTTACAGCATGCTTGGTAAACTATTAGAGAAGGGTTGCTTTGTGGTGCAAAGTTGCTTTTGGAAACTCCAAATGGTAACTGTTTGTTATGCCATTTAGAATGATTTTGCATCAGTGTAACATTAAAAAAACAACAACAACCCCCTGTTACGATACAGTAGAGTGGTATTTAATCATGCAGGTCAAAGGGACCCTCAATACAATCAGATGAATGTGCCAATCATGTATCTATTATAAAACAATTGGATTGTTATAATGGGAGACAAAAAGCTGTTTCTGATGAAAACTGAAAATGTGCACTAAATCTTTGCATCACCACATGAGAACCTTCCTCAGTGTCATGAATGTGACAAACGATCTTTCCATTTTTTACTCTGCATGCCTGCCCAGAACCTCAGTTGTAAGGCCTCTGTTTCCACTTTGATGGGAACTTAATTGTTGTGGCTGCAAGCAGTTGGGTGCAACTGAGAGAGAGAGAGAGAGAGTGTGAGAGTGAGACTGAGAGATACCAGGCCTGACCAGTGTTACCATGTGGAATTAATTAGACTGGAAATAACTGCTTGGAAGAGGGACATAGAGAAGGAGAGAAAGAGGGCAAAACGAGGCAGTGAAAATAAGTTGAAGAGGATGGAATGGAAGACGAGAAAATGGGACCTAAAATATGGACGAAGAGAAAAAGAAAGTGTGACCAAAGGGCACAATGTGACGGAGAGGGATTTAATGATGAGGGAAGAATCAGTTCAAGCTATTTGTAAAAGAGAGAAAAAGAAGAGAACCCATCAGGAGTGTGCCTGCCTCTCTGTCACACACATGCGTGTAATTCGGTTGTTATGAGGGCTCACCACCATCTTTTACCTATAACTAACTGTTCCCTTTTCCCCCTTACACTAACCTCCACCTAATTTAAATCATAGAAGAAGCCCAAACCCCTACTAGCAACTGAAGGCATGCACACCCAATGCAATACCCTCACACATGCACCAAGACAGTGTTGCTTATCACCCTTTCTTTAAAAAAACATTTCTGACTGCTACCCATCCTCCATGATGTGAAGCTTCATTGACTGTAGGTCACTTTTGGACATTTCAGACTTGTGTTTTGATCTTGATGCTAACACACACGTGATTCTAACCTTTGGATTGTAACAAAAATATGAACCTACAAACAAGGAACTGAAACAGTCTTGTACCTATAGCATTATTATTTTATCTAGAACACAAGCTTGAAAAGAGGGGGTTGTAATATATTTCAGGACTAGGCATACCTTTTATTCATGGCATCAGATATGCTTTCTTAATAAAAAAGAGTGTCTCCCACAGTGAGTGTTGCATCGTGGGTTATTTGTAGCCTTAATGTTGCTAGGCTGGCGAGTGTCTTCAAGTCTGTTCATGGTGTGTCTTTTAGAAGTTAGTCAGCCCCAAAAGTATTTAATTAGCCCAGTTCAACCTGCAGGAGTTTGTAACGGCTCATGTAACACATTTAGTTGCCATGGTGGAAATAAATACCTGAGTGAAAATGAGACAAAGCGTCTCCCAAAGTCTTTACTGCAGAACAGGCTGCGGTCCAAATCATCTATCAAGCAGCCAAGGATTGATTAGGAGCTCAAAACGACAAAAAGAGTTTGAAAAAATGTCAACTGTCGGAGAAAATAAAATGATCTCGACCGCATAGCTTTCGTCTTCGTGTAATAACGGGTTCAGAAATTGAGCGTACTACATGAGTACTCGGCTCGAAAATAAAAAAATGTCCTGTGATGCTTGCGGCTCATTCGTAGCAATGTCTGCTGTCCCTGTGCCGAGGAATCATCAGGAAACTGTTTGGAAGACTTTTAGTTAACTTAAGACATTTTGTATGTAAAAATGCATGCAAATTTGAATACTTACGAGGCATTTCATACAGATACATTCCTGCAATGATCTTGTTACTAAGCTATTCAAAAGTTACAATGTAGTTTCAGTCTAACAACAAACCGTGTGAATTAAAGCTTTCTTGATTTGAAATAAGTTAGGTAATGAACCTTTCTGTAGTTTCCTGCTCAGTAACGTTCTCTAGTAGTCCAATTTTGTCGTTGCAGATATCCTTCCAGCGATGACTTTCTAATGCACCTCAGGCTGTTTGTTCCCAAACAGTGTGTGTTGTCTCTCCCTCAACACAAACTCATAAGCGCTCTTGGCCTCTCTCCATCTGTGAAAGACTGAATTGATTGCAGAGATTGATCGGCAGGATGCAAAAAGTGGGACATTTTTTTAACTATAGTAAAAAGTTGTTGAGCGAGGGCTTTTCAGCACTCAGGGTTTCTCTGGAGAGTCCAGCCAAGACGACTAGAGGGGCTCACCGTGCTCCTGCTTGACGCACAAATAGACAACTCTACACACACTTTGCCACAGCCTGGTCTCACATAATTCCGTGAAATGAGCACGAACTGTTAACAGCGCAGTACGTGGTGGTGGCACGGAATGTGTGAAAATTCTGTGTGGCCACGACGGAAAATAATGCCAAAGTAAAGTCGATGAGAAGATGACGTAGCATTAGGTGCGACTACGGTAGCGAGTAGTATGAAAGCCCGAAAATCTGCGTAAGGAGGTTGGTTGGGGTGGTGGACGGGTCAAACAACAGGACTTTATCCTAGGAGACCGGGGGATCGTGTCCCGCTTGTTACATTTCCTAAACAAAACTGTCGCTTTCTTGTTTTCCTAAACTCACCCGTCCCATTGTTGTCCCGTGTCCTGTTATTGTTTTCCTAAACTCACCCGTCCCATTGTTGTCCCGTGTCCTGTTATTGTTTTCCTAAACCCAACCGTCCCGGTTTCCCGCCACGACCTTTTGAGGCCGTGTTAATTTCACGGAATTCTGTGAGATCCGGTTGCTTTGCCATCACCTAACTCCATCTTTTCCCCCCTCAAACATGTCTGTGCTATCTTGTCAGTAATCATATTTGTGATTTTAGTGGTGTGCTATTACACATTTTGTAAACATATGACAATAATATCATTTATGGCACAGTCAATCTTTAACCAGGGAGAACAAAGTGACAAAAAAGAGAGAGAAGACGCTTACTTTACTCAAAGATAAGTTTCATGTTGTTCTGCTTTTGAATGATGGCACTCAGCAGTTCTGTGGAGATGATGCCCACGGCTGTCACAATCACACATGCACTCACACAGATGTTGAGACACACACACACACACACACACACACACACACACACACACACACACACACACACACACTCTCAGAGGCTCTGGAGCACTTCCTCATGCTGCCAGAATGCAGCAGTCGTGCTCATGAGCGAAGGAGAGAAAATGCGATGAATAAATGACGAGGAAAAAAAGAATATCTATTTCAGTTTAATTCTAGGCTACTCCCATCACATCCGCCTGAGTTTCTACCCTAAAAAAAATCCCTGCTCCTCCTGTGTGTGTGTGTGTGTGTGTGTGTGTGTGTGTGTGTATGTGTGTGTGTGCATGTTTAGGAGCTTAGCTAAAGGAGGAGGGGACAGGAGAAGAGAAGCATCAGTGTGCGTGTGTGTGTGTGTGTGTGTGTGTGTGTGTGTGTCTGTGTGTGTGTGTGTGTTTGTGCGTGCACTGTGGTATAGCATGTCATAGCCATGGTATGTGAGCAGCAGTATTCTGAGGTAGCTGTAAGTAAACCAAAACCAGCTCATAACACACACAGTAAAAAGCACACATGCTAATACACACACAGACACTGACAAAAAAAACATACACTCAGACTCACACAGGCAGTAGGAGGGTGGGCTTCAGTGTGAATGACATGGCCCAGATTGGAGGTTGAGTCATTTCCGCTCAGTAGGAGAAATGGAGGGAATGTCCCTTTATGGAAAGAAAGGAAGCCACTCTTTTCAACAAACTCTTCTCTAATTCCCTCTATTTTTTTGTCTCTATATTTGTCTCTCATTCTCTGTCTCTCTCATGTCACATGTACGATGTGCAGCTGTCCTCTTTCTTTCATGAACTTCTTTCAATTCGATTTCAATTCTAGTATGGCATGCAATGGCAAGGCTTATTAACTGTAAATGTGAGTGGATACACTGAGTGAGATGTGATTTGTTTTTAAAATCCACGAGGTCATATAATGTTTATTGTATCCAACATGTCGTCAGTATGTAGAACCGAAGCAGGTGGACTAAGGTGAGGTGGTGGTGAAGATAACGGTCCCTCTGAGGCTGATATGTTCTTGGCACCTTAGTCTCGCATTGCCAGACCTTCCTCCACCGTGGTGCTGTGGAGGAAGGTCTGGCTATTCCACACAGCATTCCGGGAGAGAAAATGAGAGAAAAACATGCTCTGGTTTATTGGCATTTCTTCAAACCAATCACAATCTTCTTGGCTGCTAGGCACCGGGAAAAGCAGCGGTGTCGCTGCAAAATAGCCTCGGGAAGGAACTTGTTTTGGTGGAATGTGTACATTCGAAAGTTGTTTTAGTCGTGCAGCAGAAAACTCCGATTGGACAGATAGTCTAGCTAGCTGTCTGGATTGACCCTGCAGAGATCTGAGGAGCAGTTAACCGACACAAGGGAAGCCCAAGGCAACGGATATCCGGCCTAGATGAGTGAAATCCTCAGATGGGCCGATCTGGAAGGTTACCTCCCCTTTCTCTGCTTTGCCCATGAGAGGGAGACATCATGGCTTGAAAACAAGCAAAGTGGCAGTTGGTCAAGGCCAGATTATTTTCTGGAGTCATTTCCACTTGCTCTACATTACATTCTCAGTGTTAATAAACCACATAATTGACTTGGACGAGGACAGGGACCTGCTTTTTCAGGTGATGCTGATCAGCTACGTGGTGCCACCCAAGATGCACTAAACGAGTTAAACCTCCAGACTACAAAGAACCACCCTGACCAAGTCTTTGTAAACACGCCCTGAGGCCTCAGTCACATCAAGTTAGCATTATCGAAGGAGACTCTCAATAACTTTCCCTGTTCAGTGTTACTCCGAGTTTCCCCTCCTTTGCAAAAATCTCTAAAAAGGTCATAAACAAAGACACAAATATCAGAGGAATGTTTTACATTGGGAAAACGCTAATAAAACATCTGATTAAAAGAACACCAGAAAGATTGCTGAACTTTCCGGTTTACTGTAACGCTGATATTCTTCTTATTGGATTCATTGTGATTCTGACTGTGAGCTGCTCAGGTTAACTCAACAGCTTATTGTTTTGGGGAGTTGATTATTACACTGCTGGGTTTCTGTTTGCTTGCTGAGACAGTGTGTGTAATCTAGTTATTGCTCAATGTGTTAATATTGAGTCATATTCTGCAAATGTACAACATTTCCTAAATGAGAGGTTGAAATTGATTACTCGCACAAAAGAAAATGAACACTTAGCATCATTTGTATAAGTGAAATATCAATCTTTAGGATTTTATGATAATGCCTTTTACAGCTGGTACTCCAAGCAAACAGAAACTTATTTTCTCCAATTTTGTAGAAACTTCAGTTATGCAGCACTATCTCCTTCAGACTGTTCATTAAGAGGATAAAATTGGTCACAGTCGAGCTATTGGTACTATGTTTTAATCAGCCTGGGTCTCTGGGTGAGGGATGACATTTACTTAGGTTAAACTCCCACATGACATGACTAGTGGTATATTTAATGGAGCCACGGTCCCAGGGCGAGAGGATACCCTTACCTTGATAGGGTCCCCACATGATATAAGTATGTCTTAATAAGCCTGACTCCTGGTGTAGAAGACTACATCATTATCGCAAGTTGGATGAACCTCAAGAATCCAGATGCATGTAACAGAGCATGTCTGCTCTCTAGAGTATTTCATTTATAGTTATTTTTTTCTTTTTATTTGTCTTATAAAGGTTGGAGTAGAACTCTAAAAATCCCATTTAGAAGCACAATTCAAAAGTATTGAATAGAATATAATGAGGAACGACAAATCAAATTTCTAGTAAAACCTCTCGGTAAATGATTTCTACAAAAATACAAACAATACCACATTCCCCAGATGCTCAAATTGTAATGCAAGCTATAATCTACAGTATATTGGTTACATTTTGGAAACACCTATTATTTTGGAGTGGGGAATTCAACATAGATCTCATCTCAAAGCACAATGTATTATTTGTTAAAGTGCCCATATAAGGAAAAAAACACTTTTTCTGGTATTTGGAATAGCATGCTAACGCTAATGCTAACGCTAGCATGCTATGTCGTTCTCAATAGCAAAGCACTGCTACAACACACACAAGTTCACCATAATCTACAAAAGAACTACTTACATGTGCGCCCTCATTTAGAAGTCTCCCAGCTAATCCTGCCTTGTAACTGGCTGAAGTTGGAGAAACGGGCTCTCTTTTACTGCCTCTAGAGTTAGCTAGCTGACATGCTCTACATCTGAGCTACTGAGCATGTGCGAGTGCAATCAAAGATAGTACAGAATAAGAAGAAGAAAAGAGGTCTCACTCTGTAGCTAAAACAGAAACCAGGTGAAAAGAGGATCTGCAGCAGTGAGAGAGAGCTGTGCAGTACAACAAAAATATGGTGTTTTTTGAAAATTAAACCATGTAAACCTATTCTGGTACAACCTTAAAATACAATTATGAACCTGAAAATGAGTATAATATGGGCGCTTTAAGAGGGAAAAAGTAATATTCTGTAATTTACATACATCATATATACATTTCAGGTATTTAAAATGCTTATAAAGTTGAGATAAGCCATATATAAGCTGCTCTTGCTTCCCCAGTAGATTGTTTTGTTGATACTGAGACCAAGCTGAACTGCTCATAGTGGATTATGAAGTGTTAAAAAATAAGTCAATTGGGAAATAAACCAGATCTTCTCGATTTGCTGACATTTGGACACACAACACTCCCTCACCGCCCAACACATTTTAATACTGGTAATTACTTCTGCTAGAAAGACATTACCAGAATCTGTAAGCCTAAGGCTACAACTAATAATGTGTCTTATTAAAGGTTAACTACCGTTTTTTTTCAACCTGGTTTTCGCGCTGGCTCGTCATTGCGATCTCGCTCAATACTGGACCAATTTCAAAGATTTTTGGTCACATCAGTCTATTAGACACAAATGCATTGGTAAATGGTATGGCTGCACGATATGAGGAAAATACCCAATTGCGATTATTTTGACTGATATTGCGATTGCGATATGATTCACGATATTGGAGAGAATTATTTTTGTATCATTATTCTCATTGTCATTGAAAAATATAAAAAAGTGATTTGAAGTGTGATTGTTTTTTGCGAGGATCTGTACCAAACAAAGATTTCTTCTATTAGTCTGTAGGATACGATTTGTAGGCCGGGACATCTCTGCAGCACCACAATACTTAATTCAGAATGGTTTGACACACATTTTGCCTTTATCAAATATTGCGCCCCCCTGCGATTTGGATATTGCACTAGTTCATATTGCGATTTCAATACAGTTGCGATTAATTGTGCAGCCCTAGTAAATGGGGTCCAGGTTGAGAAAAACGGTAGTTACCTTTTAATGTCAGACATTAGGTTGGACAAAGGGAGCTTATCTTAGAAAATATTCTTTTCTTTTTGGGTTTTTTGAGAAAGGAATGAAAATATAGCATATATTGTGTGTGTGCAGAGTTAAGTGCGTTGGTTTGTTAAATAGTGTTGAAAGACTAATCACAACATAAAACAGCAGTTTTGGACACTGCTTGCTTCCCATGTAACTCCTGTCCATTTACCTGACAAACATTGTGACCCTGCATCGTTTCCTTCCCAAAGCATATCAGGCCTATCTATCTCAGCCACTCTCCAAAATACAGATTTCCAAGATACACTCATTTCTCTCTCTCTCTGAGTTCATTCACCCACTCGTCACAAACCCATATTATCTATCATATTGCATTCATCCTGCCTCAGATCCCCTGGAGCTATTCCATTCTGTTTCGTTTTGACCCCTTCTGTGTTCAGACAAGCCGCTACATGCTTTAATTTAATCAACCAGAAGCCCAGAGTCTGGAGAAAATAATAAAACCTAATCACTTTACTCTGCTTCTCGCTCCATCTCCATCACTGGTGGAGGAAGAGGAGGAGAGGAGAAATCTTAGTTGTCTTAGCTCCAAAGTCTATTTATTACCAGCCTCATGTAACTCCATACACACTTCAAAACTCAGGCTCTGGGCAAAAATAACTATAAGACAGAGTGTATTTATTACCAGCCTTGTGTAATACCGCACACACATTACAAGACTCATTTGTTCCACTGCAGATATACAGTGCCGAAGCTGCAGCACAATGTGAGCTTCTGGGAGTGGACAAATTATAGAAACAAGTTGTGATATAAGTGCTTCCTTGATTTCTCTTTAATCACATTCCTGGAATCTTAAAGGGAAAGGCGTGAGGAAAACACGCAAGTGAGGAAAAAAGAGGAGACAATTATGACGAATGAGGTGCATAAATTGACACGTTTCCAATATAGATTTTTTTTAAGACCTGGGTGCTATATTGGGTGGTGATGGAAGTGAGTATAGCTGTTTTCACATATGATCTCCAGACAATGTCCCAGAAATCAGGTCCAGACATAGTCTGGTGTTTCCTTTTCACACATATAGCACACAACAGGAGATTGTCTGTCTCAGACACGTTCTCACTTACTGGAAATACTGTTTGGTTTAGGTGTGGGGCGGCACTGGGTAGAACGTGCAGCAGACAGCACATTATGCAAATTACACCGCGGTCACAAAGCCGGATCTTAATTTGGTCATTAACAACAGACTCTCTTGCCATACCTGGAATTTGTCTGATGATTTCGCCGTTGGCCCTTACCGACAGTGCACGTGTGAAAGGTGCTTATAAGAAGTGAATGTCACAGCCTGGTTCTTGTTGGAAATGTGGCAAGGGAAAAGCCTCAGAATTGATGACAACACTGTGCACTTCAAACACTGGAAACTGCGTCAGAGCAAAGAAAAACACCCACACGTTGGCCATTCACACACTGAGGGATTTTCTTAACAACGCTTCAATACTGAATTATCATCTCATATCATCTGAGCTTAAATGAGCATTATGACCTTTACCAAATTCACATTATACAGTACTGGAGTTTCTGTTATTTTGTCTGCACTTACCGTAAAACATTTTGGCTGTGTCAAAAGATTACTGAGCAGAGCAAGTTCTTTAAAAGTCATGATGGAAGGCTTGTGGGGGTGGCAGTAGCTCAGGATTTAGTTTGGGCACCCGGAGGGTTGCCGGTTCAAGTCCCCGTACGGACCAAAGTACGGCGTGTGGACTGGTGGCTGGAGAGGTGCCGCTACCGTTCACTACCCTTGAGCAAGGCACTGAACCATCAACTTCTCGGGGCGCTCATCCATGTGCCGCCCCCCCTCACTCTGACATCTCTCCATTAGTGCATGTATCGGTCCTGAACATAAAATGTAAAAAACTGTACCAACAAAATGAAAATGTGAATTTCCTCGCCACTGTCACACCAAATGCTTGCTCGTGGGGAATTGGTGAGGTCTTTATAAATTAATGGAGTGTGGTCTAGACCAACTCTATCTGTAAAGTGTCCTGAGGAAACTCCTGTTGTGATTGGACACTGTAAATAAAATTGAATTTAAATTGAATTGAATTTTACCTTGTGGGATGAATAAAGGCAAGTCTTCTTTGCGGTGTCAGTGGTCTGACGATTGAGCAGTTGAATATTTTCCATCAAAAGCTGTTAATGCTGTTGGTGCCAATCTGGCGTGACGCCAAACTGGCGTGACGCCATACAGCTGCAGTCGCGTCACAGCCGTCTGCTGTGTTCTAACGCTGACGGCCAATTGCAGTCACCTTTAATGGCTTTCTAATCTGAGCCTCAACAATACATAGTTCCTATCAATCACACTATCGATCCCTCTATTGACTGAAGTAATGAATGCTGGCTGCCTTCATTGCGCTTAATTGTTGTATTTCAACGAGGCTGCTAAGGTCATCGCTTCAAATGACCTTTGACTCCCATCTTCTGGAGCCTAGTTGTCATGGAAATAGCTAATCTGCAGTTTGCAGCTGCAGAGATTGGAGAGCCACCAATAATAACGGGTGTAAAAGTCCAACTGTAGATAGAGAGCACAGATACGTTGTGTTTGGATTGGGATCAGTAAAGTGTTGCATAAAAGATGACAGTTTGTTCCAGTCCTTTTTTTACGACTTGAATTATAAAAACCACTGCAGGTGCACCATGTTTTGATAGCAGACATGCTTCCTTAAAATCCGTAAGGAACAATTAACAGTTATCTTGGCTGTTATATTTCAAATGTAGATAAAAGGCCCATTAAGATGTGTCTGCATAATAAAATCATTTATGGTCACATTTACACCTGGCTTTAAAAGCTCCCGTGTAGCTAAAGGATGTATGAGTTATTTTACATTATAAGCCTCTGATAATGTTCACTCTCTGCATCCTGTCAGGATTCGGCATTGCTATATGTTGAGGATGTTTGCATTGTGCATACAAAAAGATACGTTATCCCTTTACACATCTACCAATGTACTGTAGGTCACCCCAGACTTTGTTTACAACAGGGTTGTAAAAACCAAACATAAATCAAAGCTGCATCTGGATTTGGTCCAGAAAGAAAATGTGTGAAGACTGGAACTTGATTAAAACCCCTACTGGAGCTTTATGAGAAAAGAATCCATAAGCATTCAAAATATATGTATATATATGCACACTGGGGCATGTGTATGTACAATTTTTTTAGAAATGGAAAGAAACATAAGCAGACATACAGACAGATAGACAAAGAAAGACGTATAATAATGTTTTTTTTTCTGTTAGTGTGTCCAAAACATGGCATCACGGAGTTTAAATTCTGGTTTAACATCAACAACATGAATGTGATACACAACAACATACAGAAACACAAAATATGACTTGTCTCTGCCCATGAATCACTGCCATGACAGTTATGTGGACATAGCTGCGACACTGGGTATAAAAAAGGTTACACCTCAACTGCTAAACGTTAAGGTACACACACACTTGTTTACTGTGACGATTTGCTGCATGTCTTCCCCCTCTCTCTCCCCTTTCTCACCTTGCTGTCCTATCAATTAAAGGCGGAAAAGCTCCCCCCAAAAAAAGGAACATAAGTTTAATTTATGCTTAAATGTTTGACCATCTTGATCCGGGGGGATATGTGGGGTTTCCCCCTTTCTGGTCTACATATCCAGGCCTCTGCTGAATAAGTTTTATCCCCGGTGGGGACAAAATGTACCCCCCCCCCCTCTCAAAGTGATCAATGCTACTTCACCAATAGACCATTATATACCTCAAATAGAAGATAAAATCAGAGCAGCAGTTGTTGGTTGTATTTAGCTGCTACAGAGCTCCTGGACGCCGGCTACTAACGGCAGTTGTTTAGCCCCCAATATTTGACTGCGAGCCGGGTACAGGCACAGCCAGATGACAGTCCTTTCAGGGGCCATGCATGGTAGTGGGGTTTAGCCAGAAAAATTTAGCGTCATGCGGCGATGACCGTTAAGTTTAGGCACCAAAACGACTAGTTAAGTTCAGGAAAAAGATTGTGGTTTGGATTAAGACATTCCCGAGGAACGAACGAGCGTTTCCTGGGTGAAAGTATTTTGTTTTCAGTGCGAAGTGAACTCCGCTCTCCGGCTCGAAAGCGCTGTATTTACCTTTTGAATATTGAAGAGCATATGTTAAGTGTTTGGCATGCCTGGCCGAGTGGCACTATATCCATGGTATTGCAAGGGGCATTTCATGATCAAAAAACATCCTCCCTCTGCTTTTTTCACAAATCGCACCCTGATTATACATGTGACACCTTGCCCCAAATGTATACCTTATGTCATGTGAGTCAACGAAGAGATGATTAAGCGAGAGTGTGGCCCAGTATTTTAGGCAGGTTTCACCCTTCTGGCTCTGTCAAGCAACAAATAAGCCCTTTTTGTTGTCAAGAGATAAGCATAAAGAACATCAAGAGACCAAACAAAAGAAATGAAGATGTAGTCTTACATCTGAAAGTGTCTGAAGTTAAAGGGCTACAGGCAGGCAGACAGATGAACGCTAAAGAGGCTGACTTCTGTTCCTGTGATAATTGGGGCCACATCTGGCGTAAAATGGAGCCTCAGTAAAAACCATTATGTGTCTCCAGGCTTCTGCCGAGTGCAGGTGTCACTACCTCTGGTGGTGTTTAAATAAAAATAACTTATGGCTATATGAGTATGACACACACCAACATCCACAGCACACGCACACGCACACACAGGCTGGAGCCTCCCTTCACAGCCGCTCACACATTTCACAGTGACACAGACACACACTGCCTAACAAAACAATAACAAACTAAGCAGTGTTAATACCCCCAGATTAAGATAGCGTGCCAGAAAGACGACACTGACCTAAAAATAATTCAAAAATAAAAAAAGATAGGCTGCAGCTGCTGCTCCACTCGACTCAGATTCACACCAACAGTGTGACCTTTATGCAAATGTAGAGAAATCCATACAACAAAAACAATTATCCACCGGGATATGATAAAGTAGGTAATTTCATGCCCTGCTGCTTAAGTTGTGGCATTCCTGTCAGCTTGCTGTGAAAATCACTGTCATATGTCTCTCTCTTTTTTTCCACAGCCTCAGAATGGTGACCGACAGTGAGGGACATACAGTAAGTATTTAAATAAGTTGGAAAATAAGTAAAACAGCCATCTCTAGGACCAAGACCAAATGAGAACAAAATGAATTATACAATTTGGTTAAACTGATCTTATATACAGTATTGTTTCAGAGGGATTTTACTCAAGGAAATGGGCTTTTTCTTTGGTTAATCTTATGTTAATATGTTATATATGTTGGTTTCATCCTGGCCCTGGTAAGCCCTGCTTGGCACAAATGTGAAAATCTGTTCTTGGGTTTTGAGGAGTAAGTCTGGATAAAACGAGGAAGGACGATAGTACCGCCAATGCACAGCCAGAATATACAACAAACGACTTAGCCTACTGCGCAAAGACAGATGATAAACCTAAGAACTTAAGGAAATAATAGGATCAAGTGTTACTGAATTTACAGCTTGCATCACGCTGCTCCTGACTGGAATCTAGGATATTTAACTTGGAGATAATTAATATAGCACCAAGTGCACTAAAAGAAAACACAAACAAACAAATGCATTAACATATCAGTTTATCAACTAGTACTTATATAATCACAGCAACATTAGAGTTTTTTTGTCAAATGAGGGGATCATCCTTTGAAAAGTGAGAGGATATTTACAATACAAAAAAGATGTTTAATGGCTATTGAAAATGAACTTTGCAAAGAATTGCACTTGCAGATCATTTCCGTAAGCAGAGATCAGAGACAATATAAAGTCTGCAACAAAACCAAACCATGCGTCAAAGCCCCATCCAGATGGCAAAGCCACCTCACAGGCAGTTTGTGAAATCCAGATGTAGACTAAATAAATGGTAATGAAATAAGACAATCGTGCAGACATCAGACTGATAGCAGCATATTATCAGTCAGACAACACGATGATGTGGATGCACAACAATGTAAATTGAAAAAGCACAATTATTTCTTGTGGCTAAAATATGCATTTAGACTATAATGTACTTGTGAAGATTTGCATATGGAAACGCACTGTCTGCACATACTCAGTAAAACATGAACTGTGTTGTGGTGCTCATTAATACACTTTGTTTATCATTAGAAATTCCCTTTAGCAATAATATAATATTGTGTAATGTAGAGTAAAAAAAACCAACCTATTATGATGATGATGTCATTACTTATTTGCCGCTATTGAAACTGGTGGCCAAAAAAAGACACCGTCAGTTATTTTTTGCCTTCTCTGTCCGTCTTCCACTACTTGATCTTTTCTTACTTTGGGAAGGTTTATTATTATCTCCCCTTGATGCTTCAAGTAATGTGTGTGGACTTCACTCCTACTTTAGCCTCCTTTTTGACAAATAGGGGAGAAAATGGGTGAATATAAGTCTGTTTTTGTCAGTCTTTTGAGTTTATTTTCAATGCAGTTGAAATATTTTCGAGGACAATTTTGCCCTGAGTCCTTTACAGTACTGGCACCAGGCGTTGTCAGTGGCTGGAGTCTTTTCTTTTCATTTTTCTTCCTCTCCACTGTGTATTTCCCATGGCTGTGCGTCAGCTGGTAGCTGCATGTGGAGCAGTTGATAAAGGTTTCCCCAGAGGTACCAATATCTTTTTGTTTTTACACAACTGTTAAAAATCTCATTTTAACCAGAAGGGCCACGTATGTTTTAACTGTCAATAGATCATTTTACATATCTGACAAAAATGCTAATTAGATGTTTGTATTCGCTTCATTTACCGTGAAAAAATAAGTGGCTTATAAGAATGGATCAGTTTTGTCCAACGGCTCGTTTTTTCCTGCCAATCTTCTCCTCTCATCTTAAAATAAAAGATGACACAGTGATGGGTTTTCTATGTATTGATTTTGCAGCTTCCATAACATGAGATCAGTCATGATAAAAAGACAAAATATACAAGGAATGTGGAAGAAAAAAACATAATGACTTGATAAAAGGGAAAAACAGCCCATTTTACACACAAAAAAAACACACAACACAACACACACACAAACAAACCACACAAAGGGACAAACTTTACGGAGCTGTAAAACCGCAAACCACCTTTGAATCAAAATAAAACTTTCCTCTTATTTGTGAAAATAGGCATGTGACCCGTTTCAACTCCACCCCTCAAAGAATTGGAATCGAGAACCGATAAGAACCGGAATCGAAAGGAAGAATCGGAATTGGAATCAGAATCGTTAAAATCCAAACGATGCCCAACCCTAATACTGAAGATAGAGCGAGTAAAAGAGTGAGATAAAAGAGAACAAGACGGAGGAGTTGAGAAATGTATTTGGCTGTTTAGATAATGAAAGTGCTACTAAATATTAAAAAAAGACATGGGTGCTACTTATTGGATTGAATGTGATGTTAATCATTCAGAAATTAAAACGTATTACTTTCACACTCCCTGTAAGTCACTCCTGTTGATAGGATCTACTGAACAAAATGTAAAACGTATTTCATGTAGCCTGAAGTTCAGACCACAGGAGACTAGAATTCCACCATTTAGTCTGACTTTATTTTTGCCATTTTCTGTCACTAGATACATCCAGCTCCAACCAGTTATTTTTAATTCACACTGAAAGCTACGTTAGCTATCATGCAGTTAGAAAATGCAAGTTTACAGATAATTGAGGCAATGACTCAATCTGCTCGACCTAGCTAGCATGTTATCATTACAGCTAACTGGGTAAAGCTGTCTGGCTAAAGTTTCCTACCTAACAAGCTAAGTTAGCTATCTTATTAGCTGGTGTTACAGTCTTGTTCCAACTCTGCACTCTGATATGGCTATTCTTCTGTCTCTAGTGTTGCTTTTCTTCTCAAGAAACAGGCATTTAACCAAATATGTGTATTATTTAGCCGGTTTGGGACAGGGACATGCTTGTACAGGGTATATACAGAAATCCTAGAGACAAATTCAATACCTTTTAATACCATTTTTAATACCTTCTCAATATTTTTTAAAACCAACACGCCATTAAGTTGCAGGTTTATACGGCAACACGTTTTCTAACCATTAAACAGAGTTTGAGATTTATAAAAAAGAAAAAATGCACCCTCTAGGCCAATAGAACAACGCAGATAGGGAAAGTCAACACAATAGATTAGACTCACTGACTTTGTATACATCTTGGAACCCTAACCCATCTTGCATTCATTTCACCTTTAGAATAAAATTAATAGATTAAATAAAATGATAAATTAAAGCAGTTCAAAGAAACAAGCATTCACTGATGCTATTATAACCACTTCAAACTAAGTGAACCTTCTTCTGTATGTACAGACACGCAAATGAGTACACATAGAAAATATTCCATAAGGCAAGTGAAATACAAGAAAACAGACATACACAGACATGCATGTCATTCTAACCATTTGAAACTAAGTGAACCTGTGATCTCATGGTAAGTGCTTCAAATGAATTGCTTTTTATTCCCCACTAGGGGTGCATACTGCTCAAACCAACATGAAAAACCTAGCTAGTAATGTCCACTCAGCGTTTTGTTTTGTTGTTAAACTGTGTGTAAAATGAGCGGTGACGTTAATCACCGGTTTCAAGTAACGGCACAGTCTATTTGCTGGATGGTTAAGCTAACGGTCGGTAGCTAACATTAGCAGATAAGCCCGTTGACAGCGACGTTATTGTTCATATTTTGGCACAATCAATGTTTCTGACCGTAGTAGTAGAGGTCATAGTGACTGAAAGTGTAGCTAATGTGAGATGCTAAAAAGAATCTACACGCTGTTTTCAGGTTAGGTTACTTTTTGACGTTCAACACCCCCGCTACTGAAAACCATTCTAGAGAAAACACTGTCAGCCCTCACAGCATCTACATCGAGAGCTAGGAGGAAATAGTAGAGCTTTTTTAAGAACTTGTTCAAATAAATTATTTATGTAAAAGCAATGACACTTCCACACTGTTAAGAGAACGCACAAAACCACCTTGCACACTGAGACCACTATGGCCTTAATCAATCTGAATAACCTATCCACTTCTACCGTCCCTATACAATATTTTCTTACCAGCGGAGATGCCAACTGCTTGCCCTGGAGGAATGTTTGCACTATACTCTTCATCTGTGTGATGCACCACTCAGGATCTCGGTTCATCTTTGTGGGATACAAACAACTTGAAAACAAAGCAGAGCTTCTGCTGTTGGCTAACAGCGGTCTTTGGAATTGGCTTTGGCCGCGAATCTGGAAGACTTGGAGTTAAGCTTTTCTTTGTAAAAAAGAACGGCACAGAAATCATTATTAAAAAAGGAAGATGTGTTCGGAGTTTTGCCGACCCGATACGCAAAAGTGTAATCTATCAACTAGCTCCGCTATCTTCTTCGTTGCTCTGCTTGGTTGTAGTGTGCAGAGAGAATTTGAAAGACAACAGTTTATCCCGCCCCTGGGATTGAGCCCTGCCAATGGTGTGAACCCAGACCCTACACCTTGATGTGGGTCTGGATTGTCGGGCTAAAATAGGCTATCACCCGATGCGGGATAGGATATAATATCGCACAAACTTTACAAGATTAACTTAAATAGACATAATAAAACAAATGGACAACTCATAGTTTGCAAAAAAGTCATTCAAAAATTAATACCTCGTAAAATGGTGATTAATACCATTTAATACCTTTTAATGGCCTTAATTTTTACTAATTTGATTTACTACCTTTTAATACTTTTTAAAACCCCGCGGACACCCTGTTGTAACTGAAGCTAACATGCTAGCTAACGTGTCTACCAAGTAGATTACAAGTTTTTGTTGCCAGACTGTTATCATTAGCCTGTCATTCATACACTTCCCATATAAAAGATTGAGATTTCAAATATGTTTTTAATGTAGTCCAGAGGGTTGAAGAGGTTTATCATCAACACTATCTTATACTCTCCCAGCCTGTGGCACTTCCACACCAGCAGCATCAAACCTTTTTCTGAGTAACTTTAACTGTTCACCAAATACTATTAATGGACAGTCAAATCTGAACTTTGGTAGCACCGTCTGCATGTACACTTACAGCAGCAAGCATATGCTATATGAGTTAGAACTTGTATATGTTTGTTGTATATGTACTTGCCATTTCCAATGCATGCTCAGCTGCATGCTGATGTGTGCATGCGCGCAGATACTGCAGAGTGATTTTGCTGCAGTACTTCGATATCCATCCCCCCATTTCTCCCTTTCCTCCTCACTTCTTCACCCTGCAAGACACCTGGCTGCTGGGCTGCTCGTCCTATTTTATACACACACACACACACACACACACACACACACACACACACACACAGTGAAAATGTCCTTTTTACGCATCAGGGATCCCCTCCTGTATGTTTGACTGCTGCTTGCTGAAGTGGACTGATTGAAAATAACATTTGTTTTACCTTTCTATGCCTGGTGTTGCATCATGGTGGACACACACAAATACTCACACACAGACACGCATGCATGCACGCGCACGTGCGCACACACACACACACACACACACACACACACACACACACAAACACAAACTGTGTAGGTTGAATTGACCGGTCCAGGTCAGGAGTTAAAAATGCTGCTCATCTGTCTCATTTACACATACTATTGCTATTGTGATGCCGACCAAGGCAGCTAGCTTCTAGAGAGTCAGTCATATTTTCATAGAGTTGAATTATGCTGGTGTCTACACTGTAGTTTATGTATGTTGCTACCAGGTTGTGGGAAATCTGCAAAATTGTTTTATGGCACAGAAAAAGGGAAAAGAGATTGCCCTTCTTCCTCGTTTCTGGAGAAAATCATTAAATCAAGAGTCAAATTGAAGATTTTTGTTTTTATATTTCCATCTTTCTCCAACACACCCAAAGACTAGATACATTGATATAGAGCAAGGCCAGGGAAGGGGAGAGGGATGAGTACCAACATCTTGTTTTGGCAACAGAAAGGTTTATAGGAAATATGGTTTTAATTTTAAGAATCACTGCTACTGCCGTAAAATAGAGCCTACCAGTTGATCTCAACACTAATTTGACGATGACATAGGCTTTAAAAGAATTTAAAAGAATCTTATTGGGAATTTAGCTTATTCACCGTAACCCCCAGAGTTAGACAAGTCGATACATACCCTTCTCATCTCCGTGCGTGCTGTAAAGCTGTCTGACGGCTCCAGCGGCATCAGCCCATCACAGAACAGGCAGGTGAATGGTTCCAGTAATCCTACTGCTCCGAATAAGTGACAAAATAACGCCAACATGTTCCTATTTACATGTTGTGATTTGTAGAGTCACAGCGTGTACAAAAAACAACGTAACATGAGACACAGCCATCTTCTCACCGTAAACAAACCAGGAACTATATTCTCAGGCGGAAGAATATAGTACTTGGGCAGAGTGATATGCTCGCAGCAAGCCTGTCTGAGAATATAGTTCCCGGTTTGTTTACGGATAGAAGATAGCTGTGTCTCATGTGACGTTGTTTTTTGTACACGCTGTGACTCTACAAATCACAACATGTAAACAGGAACATGTTGGCGTTATTTTGTCACTTTTGTCACAATTCGGAGCAGTAGGCTAGTTGGAACCAGTTACCTGCAGGATCTGTGCTGGGCTAAGCTAATGGAGCCGTCAGACAGCGTTACAGCACGCACGGAGATGAGAAGGATATGTATGGACTTGTCTTACTCTGGGGGTTACGGTGAATAAGCTAAATTCCCAATAAGTCGGCGTGCTCCTTTAAAATGAAGGGATTTAGCATCCTACTTCCAGGCTTATTAAAAATACTAGTTAGAGTTCTTGTCATGTAGAAGCCCACTAGAAAAAAACAGGTCCAAATCCATAGGGTAAGTAACCGAGATCCAAAGTGTAAACAGTCTGAGCTCACAATCAATAGCTCAAAAGGTGACGTATTGGAGATTCAGGAGTTCTTTTTTACCCATTTTCTCTCACACAGGCTTTCTCCTGTCCCTTGTTCACTTGTACCAGTCTCACCAGCCATCTCTCTATCCCTCAAGGGCTGACTTTTGCTCAATTTGCCCTGACCTTACTGCCTGTAAACAGCCAAACGGCAAGGTGGCTGACTGGCTGTCCAACTGATTCTAAATGGAACAGAGTGACGCTGGTAGAGATTGAGGGAGACGCATACGGACTGATCAGAGGAAGGATGACGACCACACAGACACACACAAACAAGAGAATAAAAAACTCAGCATTGCAGGAGTCAGACACACACACACACACACACACACACACACACACACACACACACACACACACACACACAGGTTTTAGCCAAGATATTTGTCATTATTTGTCATAAAAGCAAAAAGAAGGCAGCTGTGGTTGAAATGGACCATGTGAACAGCAGCAGTGAATTGTGAGTTCATTGTATTTCACACCGTGTCTGGCATGTCTGTTACACAGACTGTATAAAAGAAGTGGATGTAGACACCCCCTTGGCCCTGATTGGTGCATCTGAACAGGGAGCAGTGAATTTTTGCAAATCACACTACAGGGGCTGTAGGGGATGCCAAAGGAGCCAGAATTTTTTTTTAAATTAATTTTAGTTTGATCAAATTACCTACTGCACCTTTATTCTAAATGGGACCATAACTACGGAATGAACATCAAGCTGTATAGGATTGGGCATCGAGAACCGGTTCCAACTTGGAATCGTTTCAAAAATTAAGATTTCAATGAAATCGTAACTTTTATTGGAATCGTTTGTAAAGTTTGGTTTCGAATCCGATCATCGGTTCCAGATTTAACATGCGCAAGTTTTGGTTTCCGTAGCGGCCAGCGTACTTTCAGGCGCTTGTTGTGTAGCCATGGAGCACAGTAAGCGGCGCTCTAAAGTGTGGCTTTATTTTTCTTTGAAAAAGCCTAGTAAAACTATATACCACCATTGAATCAAAATAAAAAATGTTCTCTGTGAAATAAGCATGTGACCCGTTTCAACTCCACCCTCAAAGAATCGGAATCAAGAATCGATGAGAACCGGAATCGAAAGAAAGAATCTGAATTTGAATTAGAATTGTTAAAATCATAACAATGCTTATGAATAGCCCAATGCTGGCCGGTTCACTTTTCAGGCCTGGAGCTTTTTTGAGTTCCTAAATTATTTCCGGTGAAGGTATGTTACTGAAAACTGATGTTTTACTGAAAACCTTTGACTCATGAAGTTGTTTTCATTGGCCCAAAAGCTGTGTGATTCACCACTCTTTGATAATCAGCCTGTGAATGTTTGTTTTTGGACTCAAAACCTCAGCTTTGATGGTCTGCTGAAAACATTTTTTAACAGACAATCAGAAAGTTGGCTATTGAAGATTGGATGGTGCAATTACAGGGATAGTTTGTTCATTGACAGTGGTGCGCTACAAATGTTGATATGAATTATGAAGACCGAGATGGGGAGAAAGAAACACAGAATTGGATATTACATTTAACCCAACAATGAGCGTGAGGGAGATTAAAACCGACCGAAAAACAGACTCTGTAGACAGGCATTATGCCAAATGAAGTGTAGAATTTAAGTATGCATCGTTGGAGAAGAGGTCTAGATAAAAAACAAAGACAGACACTTGCAAAACAATAATTGTTTCATGTAGCAACAATTAGCAGTTCTTTAGTGCTGAAAAGCAACAATATCTAAACCCAAATCCTCTTTGGATCTACAGTGGTCTCTAAGAAAGGAGATACAGTATGTATGTAATGCTCAACATGGTGTCTATGCATCCATTCATTTCTACACCTGGTTACTTTTGTTCACGTTCACAATGTCGCAAAACTCAATCCCAGCATGCACTGGCCAAAAAGCAGTAAACCTCTCCATACAGCTCACCCCTCTGCAACACAGACAAATTCATTCCTAACTTTGGGCAATTTGGGGAGAACATGCAAACTCCACACAGAAAAATCACTGACGTGAGGAGATAACAACATTTTTCATTTTTTCATTGAATTGTGATATAATTTATTTCATTTTGATAAATCATTAAGCAGAAACGAAAAAATGAAACACTCAGCAAGCCTATGTTACAGGAAGGTTGTATTTCTGCATCAATAAGATTGATACAGAGACAGAGAAAAAGAAATCTGCATTAATTCCCTTCATGCTAGATTAGATGCCATATTTCTATGCAGAGAGAAGAAGGATAAATGGGGAGACAAATGAGAAGCACGGAGACTGTGGTTCTGCTAAATTAGATGCTGGATTTCTGGATGTCCATTACCTCCCGCTTTCTTTTTGTTGGAACTCTAAACTCCGGTGGATTTCTGAGGACTATGGTTAACTGCTCCTCAGATCTCTGCAGGGTAAATCCAGACAGCTAGCTAGACTATCTGAGTTTTCTGTTTTCTGTTGCACGACTAAAACAGCCTTTGAACGTACACGTGTTCCACCAAAACAAGTTGCTTCCAGAGGCTATTTTGCAGCAGCACCGGGGCTCCTTACGGCGCTTAGCGCCGCCCATGACGATTGTGATTGGTTTAAAGACATGCCAAAAAACCAGAGCACGTTTTTTTTTCCATCCTAGAATGTTGTGTGGACTAGCCAGACCCTCCTCCGCAATGCTGTGGAGGAAGGTCCGGCAAAGTGAGATATAGACACAGATATACACAGAAAACACACACTCGCTCTCACATAGACACAGACAGGCAGACAAAATAATAATGAAAACACATACACACATTGTCTTATCACATAAACAGTTATGAACCACACGCACACAATGTATCGCACACAGATGCACAATCACTGCACACCTGCCACACAACATTTTTAAGGGAAGTTCTCGCTCACACACACGCGCACACACACACACGCACACACATTCACATGAAGTGATACTTCACACATGTATAAACACAGTTGAATTTGCAACATGTGCAAACACACAAAAACACACTCATTAAACTCACACAAGCACGCAACACCAGTGCACTTAGACACATTGTAAATGTAGAAATGGCCCCCACACACCCTGTTAACATCTGCACACACACACACACACACACACACACACACACACACACTGCACTTTGACACACTATAAATGCAGGTCTCATGCATTTACACATAGGGGAAGGTTGTGGTGTCCACGTGGCTGTGGGGTTTTAGGCTCAGCTGGATCAGCCTGAGGTGAAGGAAATGGAAGACTTTCTTTCTCCTGAGTCTCTTTTTTTCCCACTGTTTTTTTTTCTCTTTCACCTTCCTTTAACCTTTTTTTCTCTTTCCTATTCTCTTCACCCTCCATCCTTTCTCAACTTATTTCTCTTTTGCATTTCTCTCAATTCAAAGGCGCTTCATTATCTTGGAATATTGATGTACCGATTGCCATAGTAAAATAACATGAAAATGTGCAGATTACAATCAGGTCAATACTTTAAAAGTTATTCATCTCTAAGTACGTCTAACAAATGACAAAGAGTATGACCTCTTTTACCCCCTCCCTCACAATGCTGTCAGTCCACTTTTTTGCTCACAGCCACTTATTTTACTTTTCCTCTTACAGCCCCCTCCACTCCCGCCTCCCCTGGACATTTTAAGCCATTATATAGCCTGGTTTGGCAGCCTGGTGTGTGTTCATGTGGTGCCGCTCTGTAAAAGACCAAGATTGAAGCTTTGTGGAAAATCCTCGGCTTCCTTCTTAAATACACCCGGCATCAGTGTCCAAGGTCCTCAGGGGGGAAGAAAGGGGGAGAAACATATAGGGGAGGAGGTGGGGAGTGAGGGAGTTAAGGAAAGATTGAAGTTCAGAGGAAGAAGGGTCTTAGAAAAGGCAGGATGAGAACGATTGTGGCTTGGAGGAATAATCTTGGTCGCTGAAATTATACTTACTGTTGGTCTGAGGAAGAGGAGGAGCAACAGACAAGAAATGCGCAAAAAGAAGAAAAAAAGAGCACAAATGATAGAAAATGAGAGAAGTATGGGCCTAAATCCCCATCTGAGGAGGAGGGAAATGTATCAAAGGAGAAAAGCATCATCAAATTGCACTTTTTCTGTCCAAATCGAACCTCCATGGCCCTAAAGGACGAAAAAAAACAGGGCAACAAGGTCTGTTCAATTTAGTCACTGACTCTCTAATGCAAGTTTTCTCATTTAAGCATAACTGTTATTTCATTTTTGATACTTAGGACTTTTGCATTTTATTTCTCTTGTTTTGGCCGAACAAAACAATCTGATGCCATTCATCCAGAGGAGCTTGACACATCGGCCTCACATCCACACATCATAATCACCCCAATTATCATGAAGTGAAGTGAGCTGACAGCGAGACAGAGACAGATAGGCTGACACCGGACCCTGAGCTGGAGAAAGAAACTCAGTAAGAGAGGTAATAGGCTCCATATGTGCCTGAGTGCCACATTTAGACCCCCATATCTGTCCTTTCCACCTCTTCCTGTGATTTCTGCGACAGCATTCCACCAAGGACACACACATACACATGCACACAGACACACAGATGCATTAAAAGCTGTGTGGGATCGACCAACCAGTGTATGATGTATGGTGTTTGTGCCCTTAAGAACATACACAATGCGCCCCATTTGCTGCTAGCGACCAAACCTAATCCCTATCTTTCATTTCTTGAGTAAAGCCACAGCAAGTGTTGACCTCCTGCTTTGTGTTCCATTTTCAGTCGTGATAAAGTTGCCATGGAGAGCCAAGTTTATACCAGCTAATCATGTGTCATTTGTTTTTTCTGCTTGTGGTTAAAGTTGTGGTCATTTGTGCTTGGTGAAAAGTAAAACCTGTATAACTCTCGTTCTTCAGTGGCACACGAATCAGATTTTACGAATAGATTTACACTGCTGTTATGAAAGGCATTATACAAGCAGCAAACATGTCCTCTATTATCATGGAGCGAAGGCCTTCATGGACTATAGTCAGTTCTTCCAGAAAAATGCGGAGTCTTTTTGTGATTGTTGCGGGCAAAAATCCTTGATTATGCGGCACGTTTTCTTAAAAAATGCAATGGATTATGCGGGATATTTATGCAATTTTATGCGATGAAATTGCGGGAACTTGCAGAAATTGCGGTTTGTTGAAAAAGAGAAAAAAAAGTGATTTCCCCCAACACTTTTCGATGATGTTCACGTCGCGTAATTACGTCACTTCATAACGTTCCCATGGCAACAGGGGAAAATGGCTGCTCTTGTGTGAAGTAAACGCAACATTTTTCAACTTTCTGCTAAGATATATGTGACTTTTTTGCAACAAAAATGAGGGGATTATGAAATCATGCAAGCCCCGCATATTTTGCGCGGAAATCGGCAATTTACGGTGAAAGTGCGGCGTATCTGAAAAAATGCGGCCCCCGCATAAATATGTAGACTTTGGCTGATTATGCATTGAATTATGCGATCGCATAATAACATTTTTCTGAAGGCACTGTGTAGTGTTTGTTAAAAGAAGCAGATCAATGTAATTTGGCTTGATATTGTTATGCATCATCTTGTATTGTATTTCCTCCTGAGGTATGCAAGTGTTTCCTGTTTTGCAGTATTCAAATAAGCACAGTTAATTCCCAGAATAAGAAAAGATAATTAATTATTGGAAAAAGCAGTGACTTGTTACTGTTGGATCTGTTGTGATTTGGTGTATTTAAGTAGTAACTACAGTGTATAGCACATACAATAAGTGAAGACTACAGTCCACTGATTCCATATGTGCTTTTATAAAAGTATTGACGTTTTCTTTCATTCTTGGCTTTAAGGATTTTCCCTTGAGGACAATGAAGCGGAATTGAAATGAATTGATTTCTTCAGCGTGCTCACTGTGGTATGCTGACTCACCGAGAAGACTCGTGTGGAAAACGTTAGCTCGCACTCAAGAGTACTAACCCAGGGGTCTTGCGACATAGCATAGCCAATGAGTTCTGACATAAACTTGTAGAGAGTAATTCGAAGGCCAGTTTTAATCTTCCCATGACCCACTTTTGGTCTCAAACCAGACTTTGACAAAACACCGCCTACATTTTTTTTAAGGTTCATGACCTGAAATAAGATGCAAGTCTGTTTCTGTTGGGTCACAATATGGCCAGGGAATGTTTTCGTTAGACTGGCTCCCACAGTGGGAGACCAAACTTTACATACACACCCTGCATTTCAGCGTTTCTGGAAATAAGGATCAGGACCCTGAAATGGGTCATCAACCTTTCATGGGTCAATTAAACTGGGTCCCGTTGGTGAGAGGCTAATTGTACTCAGTTTTGCATACATGGCTGAAAAATTAAAAGAACCAGTGAAGTAGGCAAATTCAACCCATGACACTACTAGTTAGTCTGCCATTTGACTGTCCTTGGGGAGGCATGGAAAGAGAAACCGAGTGAAGTAGCGGAAAGCAGAGGGAGGGAAGTGCAGACAGATTGTGTGTTGCTGTCATTATGTGTAAAGCAAATTAGTCCCCATGGAATATAAAACATGTCAAAATCACTAACTCAGATCCCACACAGTCCCCAGTTACTCCATAAATGTCTTCGCGGCATCAAGATACTTCCCAGATACCGGAGCCTTCACAAATCCCAGAACATTCACTCTTTCACTCGTGAGAAAGTATCACCTTATGTCGCGAGCCAATTAACTCAACTTGGTGTTTGTATTTATAAAAAAAATAAATAAAGAAAGTGAATCTGATTCAAGGAAAAACATTTAGCAATTCTTTTAAGAAAGCTGGGGATTTCTTTCATCTTCTAATAAAAAAAAAGGAATATTCTCAGATGTCAATCAGAAAGATTGTATTTCCTTTCAGAAAGGGCAAAAGGCAATTTATTATGAAAGCTACATCATACATTTTACACCCATTACATTTAACAGACGAATGCACAAAATCAGTAACTGTGATACGCCAATCCAACAGATGTTATTAATAGAATTCACACGAGTGAAGTGTCACGTGTAGTAAAGGAGTTCAGGGGAAGATGTGAAATTCAACCATTCTACTAATGTAGTAAAGCCCCTGGATATAATATACATTAGCCATTATTGTCAATTGTAAAGTAATTCATCAATTATGTGCAGTCGTATAGCCACATCATACTCTACACCTCTCGCCTAACCTGTTGCTCATTTACTCCGTTCTCCAAAGACATATTTTTTTGCTAGGGAATTAGGGTTTACTTTCTTTTCTTCTGGTTTTTTTTTGTACCGGGAGTTGTTTGTAGTCATTTGGAAGGCATTCCAGTTTTTTTTCCTACTTCAATGACAAATCTGTCTCTGCTGTGTAACATCAACAAGGCTTTGACTGGTGTTTAGCCAGATAGACACAGACAGTGAATGTGTACCAGGACTGTTTTTTCTAGCAGGAGTCAAGACAGGGCGACAAAAGAACCAAAAGACTGTGTGTTTGTGTTGTGTCTGACTGACAGAGCTGCAGCCGGTGAGTCTTTGGGTGAACTTGTACAAGACTCCCGAAGCATGGGAACAGAAATCATTACTTTGTCACTTCACGTTAACTCCACACCAGAAGAGCATATGAGGTTGTGTTTGCGTGTGAGAGAAAGAAGGGTCGAGGGAGATCTTATGAGCTTTTATCAAGCAAACGTGTGATTGATGAGCAACTCAAACAGTAGCTCTCTTGAAATTTAGCTTTAACCCCCTAAAGGGCCTTTTTCTGCCTGAAAGAGACACAGGAGAGAACACTGCCAATGTGTTAGCCCTTGCTGAAACACAAAGCAATGCTATTTGTGTTTGAGTGCAAGCTGTGTGACATTGAAAGCCAAATACTAAAAGAAATAGTTCCTTTTTTTTTATCAGTGCAGGCCATTGAGCTTTATCATGAGTACAACAGTCCTTCTATCGCTTATCAGTTAGCCATCACGACAGGAAAGCTAAGCAGCAAAAGAAAGCCTGCGTTTGTTGGAGGCTGGAATTGCATTCACGGAAACAAAGCCACAAATTGACAAAGGGGAGGACCTCACTCTGTTTCGGATGGGGGAGGTTTGGTGTACAAATGTAAACCATTTCAGCATCAAAGATATCAAAGGAAGACAAACCTATTTGAAGAGCAGTCAGCACGTTCAGCGAGGAGGCAACACAGCTGCGAACCAAGCAGGACCACAGCGGCGTTGCGGGCCCCCCCGCTGCGAGGCAGACGTGGGAATGCATGTCCTATCAGCTCGGCTCAGCAACAGTGGTTTCAAAAAACAACCATTTGTTTTGTGTCTGTGGGGTTAGTATCTCAAAGCCCTACAACTTGTCCGTTTAAAGCTCAATGCTGCAAAGCTAAAGAGAAAATGGACAGATAGTGAAATCTCTATGTCGTTGATGTTTTTTTGTTTTTTTTAAGCATAAAAGCAAAATGGCATGTTAACTAGCTGGCGTCGCATGTGTGCCAGAGAGCTACAGAGAGAAAAGGCAGCGCCGGCCTAATCAGATTTGGGCATTTTTCATTAACTTGGCTATCTGAGGTAGTGTGAGCACTTTAAGCATGACAGCCTAACAACCAAAGAGAATATGTTGTAGGGGGAGGTTTCAGTCAAAAGGATTAATTAACACTAAATGGCTGTTTCAAGATAAGGGGACTCTTTCTAACCAAGGCCAAATGAGTCTGTTTGATCCAAAATCTCACCCTCTCTCACTCTTTTTATGTGTGAGCGGATGTGTGTGTGTGTGTGTGTGTGTGTGTGTGTGTGTGTGTGTTGGTGTTCATGAGAAAGGGAGAGCACCAAAGAGTAGATGTGTTAGAAGAGCTCTGAAAATATATAAAAGATAAAAGTGTGGTGCTTTCTCATGGCTGTCCAAAAAAGCAACATTTCCAATAAGTCATCCAGCATGTGCCAGCCCTCCGAGCCACGGTCGGCACCCCAGAGGATGCTGCGGCTGCTGTCCCTCCAACACTGTGCTCAGGAATGGCAACACTCGCAGTTTTAAAGTGAAAGAGAGAGAAATTCAAGAGGTGGCCACTGGAACGCCACAGAACTGGCAGAGAGAGAGAGAGAGAGAGAGAGAGAGAGAGAGAGAGAGAGAATGTAGAGACAGGGTGGCACTGCAGAACAATGGAAATGTATGTAAACTGTTAGTACTCCTGCTAATGTAACACCAGTGACAAGCCTATGGACATCAATCATTCATATCTCTACGTGAGAAAGTAGTTTATGACCCAAGGGTATATTGAACAGGTGTCTGTGTCTAAAAATCGGTTAAACCAGCACTTCTGAGTCATGTAGTACAGGAGTGTCAAACTCAACTTCACTAAGGGACACACTGTAAAAAGAGAATCACATCAAGGGCCAGACATGTATACTTTATTGACATGCTCGAAAAACATCAATTTTTTTTGACTCTATGTCTCATATAGTCACATTCATAGTTTGGTCCTCAATTTCAGCAAAAAAGTTCCTCAGCCATCATAGAAAAAATAAAACATGAAAGAAATGCCCAAAAAGCCCCCCCCAAAAAAGGGGGGGACACAATTGTTGGATAAAGTGGCAAAAACTAGGTGGGCCAAAATTGATTGTGAACCAAAATTGTTATGAGGGCCAGATCAAAATCTGCGAGTGGCCGTATTTGGCCCGCGGGCCTTGAGTTTGACACACGTGATGTAGGTCAGTTACTGATGTATATCTGTCGGGATCTGCAAAAAAAAGAAATAATCAGGAACTACAAATGTTTCTCCGAATTTTTGGATGGTGGAGATATAGATAGTATAGTACATTATGCAGACAAACATAACATAACATACCCTAACCTTAACCAAGTGTGTTCAGTTGCCTACACATAACAATGAAAATGTTAATTTCGCTTCAGTTGCCAAAAGCAGATGTTCTAGGAAAAAACCAGTGAAATATGTTTCCAGCGAACATTTTGCAGATACGATTGCAATTTTACAAAAATGGAATCTCTGGAAAGCTTGAGGTTTCTTTCAAAACACATTTAGTGCTTCAGATTAGCACAATATAAAAATATTCTTTGGCTATGTTTTCAGCATATAATCCAATGTTTTGCTCACTAACAGCTGTTGTGGAATTTAGAAAATGTAAGCAAGTTTTCTAGTAGCAGACAATGATTACAACATTTGAGTGGCTGTACAATAGGAGCAGTAGCTGCTGGGATGTCAACCTGAGAACTGTGCAGTACAAAGTGTTACGCTGTGGAGTGGATCCAGTTCAAACCCTGTGAGGGGGCAGACCTCTGGGCTTTACAAAAGCCCTCATGATGAAGCAGGAGTGTGTGGGAGCTGACTCAGAGAGGCTGGTATTGGAAAGATTAAGCTAATGTATCTATATATGCAGGTGTGCAGAGCACAGCTGCATCTTCTGAGTATTGTAAATGCACCCACTGCTTGGCCTGATTAACATTTAAAGAAGATGTGGTATACCTACCTCCCATACTAATTACTGTGATAAAATATTAAAATATTGGATGAGAGGGACAGAGCATTACTTATTACAGTTCTACGGATCCAAGAACGCTTTGCTGAGCTTGCATTCTGCTATTAGGATCACCTTAATTCATATTCATTAAGTTGCACACAGGCATATTTGTGAGCTGCCCAGCCTCGGCCCTCATCCGCTGCCCAGTTCAGCAGCTAGGGGTTAGGGTTGGGTACCGTTTGGATTTTTAAGATTCCGATGCCGAAGCGGTACTTTTAAAATGATTCCGATTGCTAAAACGTTTCTTGAAAAACTGAAAAATGACATCAAAGAAAGGTTCCTATATAGAATTTTAATTTAATTGAAAATTATTTAAAGTTAACAATATATTAACGTTTTAAAGTACTTAAATATATAAGAACAAAGAGAAAGTGTGATATTTTTACGTCCGTTTCGGAGCAACCGAGGGAAAATATTTCAGTCGAAACATGAGGATCTGAAATTTGCGTTCTAATCCGGTCCGATTCCTACCGGTTGCCTAGGTTTTCGGTACCCAACCCTACTAAGGGTTTAATACCACGCTCAAAGTTAGTGCAGACTAGAAAGATTTGTGATGTTTGTGACACCAAAGTTGATTCAAGATCAAAACTTTCAGCCACTTTCTTCTTTACTCTGTGAGTTTATATAACTTATTAATAAAGTCTATATCTCCTAAAATGAAACTATCGTCTTTGAAGACAACATAACAACTGCCAGTGAAGCAAACAAGAATCAGTTGTGCTACATGCAAATTATAACTAGGGATCGACCGATACTGGTTTTTCAAGGCCTATACCAATTATGAGTAGTTAATGGAACCGATATGCATTTACAGTGAAAATGAACATCTTTAAGTGAAAATTAAGATTTTGGAATGTTACAAACTCCAACACAAAACTTACGTTTAAATGCTTTAAGCAATTATTTAATAAATTAGAAACTTTCATCATAATTCACAGTAACAGAGAGTCGGATAGTGTTGAGGGCGGGACATTAAGTCAGACTCAGTGGTGAGTGAAACCGAATCAGAGGGACAGACACAGAGCTGTAGCAGAGCCAAAGTAGCACACTTTTCAATTATCGTCATCGGGCAAATAAAACGCAGATACAGATAATCTGCAAACTGCCAAAAGAAATCACGATAATTGGTCTATCCCTAATTATAACAAATAAAAATGACTAATGTTTTAGTGAAGTGATGATGACTACTGCAACTCCCTCCTGGCTGGTCTGCCTGCTAGCACCATCCGACCGCTGCAGCTCATCCCGAATGAAGCAGCTTGACTGGTCTTCAACCTACCCAAGTACTCTCAAACTACACCTTATTTTTACTTTTAATAATTTAAGCACATTTTCCTGATGATAGTTACATACTTTTTTTTAACATTTTGCAGGACTTTTACTTGTAACTGAGTATTTTTACAGTGTGGTATTGGTACTTTTACCAATCTGAATACTTTTTCCACATCTCAACGGAATCCCTACTGTTTGCTGTCCTGGCTCCTAAATGGTTCCCCATCGACAGCTGAAAGAACGCAGGCTAAAAACACCTCTCTTCCCACTGCACCTTGGCTGAGAAGATAGATGGTTAAATATATATATGTATATATATATATATATATATATATATATATATATATATATATATATATATATATATATATATATATATATATATTGCACTTGAAGCTAATGTACTTCTATGTGGTTCTTGCTGTACTGAGTTTATACCTTCATGGTTGAATGCACTCATTGGAAGTTGCTTTGGATAAACGCGTCAGCTAAATGTAATGACATGTAATTTAATGATGTCTGAGCCATCCCAACCAATGAGTAAGACGCATTTAGCAAGGTCAAAAAATAACTGTAAAGGTGACTGCTTTATTTACAGTTCTCTACCTGAGAATTGTCTTATTTGCCTCACCAACAGTCTGTGGCAGAGAGATATAGGGACATTTCATTGCTAATGAATTTGAAAAATGGGACACCAATACAATTGCATGGGTTTAAAATTAGCTGACGTGCTCACTGCAACCTAGAACTGCAGTCATCCAACATCTCAAGTTTTTTGTCTGCATCAGGAAACCTTTTTATTTCTATAACATGCTGATCTGGGACACAATAGAAACTGTTGAATCAGTGTGTTATGTCCTTAAAACAAGACAGGCAGCAAAACACATACTTATAATTATATACTACGAATTATGCCACTTATTTTGTTTAGGTTTTTAAGACTTTCTTAGAGAGCGAAAAACTGCATCCCAATGCATGGAGCATATATATGTTGAAGCCGTACATGAATTTATTTGAGTGTCGTCTTTTGAGATCTTGCTGAAATCGATGAATGAAATGACAATACATTAACATAAAAATCTTTTAACATGAAAATCTGAAAAATATTATGGCAATCAACCAAATCAGAGCCTTTAAAACATGGGGCAGCAGCATAGATACTGGCCCCACCATCATTTTAATAAATACATAAATGATGTGCATGGGAAAGGAAGTGAGTCTTTAATATTTGAGCACATGGGTGTGTTGTCATAGCAACCCACATGTACAGTATGACTGTGAGTGGCAGCTGTCATTGATGAGGAGGGACAAACACATGGAAATACAGAAAGGAGAACAGAGGGCAGGGAATATAAAGGAGGTAGAGTGAAGGGATTAAAGAGTGAATAAAGAAGAGAAAGACATAAACGCAGAATGAGGGGCGAAAAGATTGTGAAAGAGAAAAGACAGAGCCAGAAATTGATATGGGGGTTGTCAGAGTAAGAGGTGTGAAAACCGAACGTTAAAAAATGTAGGGTGAAAAATCCTCCTCATTCACACATTAAGATCTGCCCAGCGCGTACATACACTCAGACGGCTAGATGGGCTGGTGACAGATGGACAAACAGACGGGTGGACATACAGATTGACAGGAAGACGTATTTGTTACCTAGATAAACACAGCCTGCTCAGCATAGAGCCACACTGACAAATAGGAACATACAAAGATGGTACATGTGTGATTCACTAAGGACATGGAACCCTTAGTGTACAAAGGTACAGTATATGGACAGTATGGTATTGCAAAAGAGCTTTATTATTATATATATTATACCACAGTTTCATTGCTGGGAAGTCCTACTGCGTCTTTAAAACTCAACCCTAGAACTGAAGCTGTATTTCATCCATTACTGACCATTTGCTTGCCATGCTGATGGCAATGTCTTGGCTGCACGCTGTCCGCTCTCCCTTTTCCCATGAGGCATAGTGTATCTGCTTGCAACACATGGCATGCATGAATACAGACAAGACAAGTGGTACAGTAAGAGAAATCTGCTAATCTATTACATTTGAAAATAACCCAAACTCTTGTTCTTCATAAAACACAATCTATAGCTGATCAGAGGACGCCTCAAATATTTAAATATTAAAGTCATGATAATCTACATTAAAAGCCACTGACGGTGGTTAGTGTGTGCAGGGCAGGGCGGTAAGCTGTTTATGCATTATACATTACAGGTATATAAAAGATTTAACCAAAGCAGTCGCCTTTGGCTGCCTCTGGGGATGAAAGCTAAAGGTCATATTTGTTTAAGGAGGCAACTTGTCCTTTGGGCCCCATGGTATGATGGGTATGTCGGTGGTTTACGTTGCTTATGACCCGAGGTTCAACTGCAGCCAAAACAAGAAGCCTGTGTTTCAGTATTGAATTACAGATGATTAAGCTTAGTGGGTGTTTTCAGGTCTTCGGGGCAAAATAATGGTTATTTGTAGCAGTTACAGATATTGGTTATTTTCAGATACAAGCTCAAATACATCTACTTGTGTGTCAGCTAAATTGTTTAAGCTTTGAATTAGGTTTGGTGATGTAATGCTCAGAGCAAGGACCAGAGGGAGAGAGTTTAATGTTGCATCGTCAATATCAAAATGTTCCCGGTAGTCTCTCTCCCTAGTCAAATCATACACGCTAATATGACGACCAGTGAGGAACAAAAGTGGCTTCACCTTGTAAAATGTTATTGTCCTCTGTGAAAATGGAGTCCAAGAATGTCCTAGGTGTTCTGCCATTCTCACCAAATGTAATAAGACTTTATTAGGACATGGTAAGATACAAGATTCTTTAGGGCGACTCCAGTTTTACACATCGCCATAAAGTTTCAAAATACGGAGAAAATTCCTTTTCTTCAGCTCACGTTGATCCTTAGTGCCTTTTTCCAAGGAGTGCCTGCAGATATTAAGCCCATCAATATGCCTCAAACTGTTCCCATATTTAAATAAGTCAGGGACCCTTTTCTCTCTTGCATCATGCCTTATTGATTTAGGTGGCTCTGATGCATTTGTTGTCTTTTTTTTACATAAAAAGTTGGTGCAGCTGTAAACCATTCATCATTTTGCTTGGACCCACTGAAAGCTCACCAGTGAGCCCATGTTGGCTCAACACCCGACTTTCAGAACCACTGTCAAGTAAGTTTTTCGTTATCTCAGTTCGCCAGCAATTATAACACCCTGCGCTCTCAGCCTTGCAATCCGATAGGTCAAAGAGGCATTCAAACCATAGTGATGGGTCTCGTAAAATATCACTAGCTGTGTTTTATGAGACGCTTTTAGCAACCAGGGGGGCTAGTTTATGATCTTCCTAGCTTTATCCTGCCTTTTATTGTCATGTTCACATAAGCGTCCTCCTGAGGAAGCTTTTCACTGAGTACATGTGCCGGTAACTGCTGCATAAAAGCCATGATACCCAGGAGGGAATGTTCTAGTACTGTTGTGGGTACTTTGTTGTTCCGTCAGTACGCCTACGTCTCTAAATCACTGTCATACCCGTAATCACAATAAAGAATGCCCTCTCAGGTATTATTACTGTAATAACCCACAACAGGCTGCACTATATGGAAATCATATTTCAGTTAAAGTGTGCTGACTGCTTGACAGAAGAAAAACTCTTTCAGCATATTATCTCAACTTCTCATCGTGCTCACCGGTTTATGAAACACAAAGATGTTTTGCTACAGTGCGGTCTCCTAAACCTGGCGAGTTATGACGCCCCCGCCTCAGCTCTGATAGATTTTCCATGCAGCACAACCCAGAGCAGGTTATTGGTTTTATAAAATGGGCGTATATGTCGGTGTCTGTGCCCTGCCATCCGTCATGTTGCGGTGGTTAACATGCCAGAAATCCCCAAATACGAGACACACACACACACACACACACACACACACACAGAGCTTCCCTGCTTCTCATACTGTAGCTCCGTGTACATCTGTCTGACATGGAGAAGATTAGATTGAGGCACTCCAGGTAGAGAATGTGTGTGTGTGTGTGTGTGTGTGTGTGTGTTGTGTGTGTGAGAGAGCTGTCAGGGGAACTCAGTTGATTTAATCTCTGCTCTCCTCTCTTCAGAAATACTGGAGATGTGGCGCACACATCATCCCACACACATTTTAAAGCCCTTTTATTTGAATCCACCGAACTAAAGAGGAATTTGCATGAGATTTGAAATGTTAAAGAGGTTGAACAAAACAGTGCACATGTACACAAACACACAGATATACACACTTATAGACAGAAACACACACAAACGTGCGCGTGGGCCCACACACACACACACACACACACACACACACACACACACACACACACACACACACACACACACACACACACACACACACACACACACACACACACACACACACACACACACACACACACACACAGTGAGCTTTGTGACTTCAGGCTTAGGTGCCCCCTAACACAAGACATTTCACTCTGCAGCCAAACTAATACCTTCCTCTCCCACTTTCTCTCTCAGTAAAACTGATGCAGTGTTTTCTCCCTCTGGTGGGATTCCTTCCTGTCTCTCTCTTTCTAGCAATCTCTTTCACTCTCTCTCTCTATCATACACTAATATACCAATTTCCTCTCTGCCACACACCTGCTGTCTCTGTCAGCAACACACACACGCGCGTACACACACACACACACACACACACACACACACACACACACACACACACACACACACACACACACACACACACACACACACACACACATACTGCAGCATGTCATTCCTTGTGTAACTTGAACATCACAGTGAGCCAGCACACTGGATCGTCTGAGTTTAGGCTACTAACAGATAAACTTAATCAAAACTTCGTAACATTTGAGAAATGTTCTTCACACAAAAAGACGAATACGTAAGCAGTGAAGCACACACTTGCTCAATTCAAGTATGACCAGTAGTTTATGTAAGCAAACTTTAGGTAGATATTGCTGTGTAGCCAACATTATTGAGTCAATTTTCTGGGTTGATGACTCTTCACTGCTGTTAAACGCATTTACCATTATCCTGTAAAAAAAAAAAAAAAAAAAGAGAAGAAGCCAGCCTCCTGGGCCGATATGACTTGGGTCGTACAAAGTCATCGCACAATACACACCCAGTGCCGAAGCAAACAAAACAAAAAGCACAGGTCTAGAAAGTAACTACAGTTATTGTGCACTGCACGACTAATGGATTTGCTCCTGCCCCGTTTGTACCTGCGTTATCAAGGAACAGAAAACACTTTGAAGGCAGAATGTTCTGCATTTAAACATTTATCACATGTAACTAAACTTTCTTGAAAGAGTTGCATCCAGGTAGCTGCTACTTTCTCCCTTGACAACAGCTATTCTTCTCTACGTGGATGAAAGAAAGTGAGACACAGTGAAAGTCGGCGAGATACACAGTGAATCAAAATGACACAATGAACCCAATCACACTTTTAGTCATTGTACGTGCAGTAGAAGAACACATGGTCTTATATTTGTGCCAGGATCATAGCCTGTTAATGTTAATGGACAAAGCATCCGGTTCGGCAAAATGCTGCATATGCCAATGTGCCTTAAACCTGCATTCTATCTGAAATCCAGCAGGGGGCAACACGTGCGGTTGCAAAAGGAGGTCGGTTTCTGTAGAAGCCTATGAGAAAGTGACCCACTTCTCACTTGATTTATTACCTCCGTAAACATTTTCATAATGAGTTTATGGTCTCGATCGCTAGTTTTAAGTCTTCAGCAACACAGAATGATGTTCATGTTTTTTTTTATTGTGGTCTCGTTGATTATAAAATTGACGATAAAGCAGGGATTGTTTTAGGGCATGGCTACGATGGGATTGACAGTGTCACAGTGACACTGTCTTATATGTAATATAACTATAGGGCATATGAGATATATTTAAAACCTAGCAAAGTTAAATCTTACCTCGAATTATGTAGGCTTTCTGGATGCAACTGCTGCTGAAAGCTCAGCAGCAGTTGCATCCAGATTGCCAGTGAAAGTGTGTAACATAGAGTGTAAGCAGCGTTGCCAACTCTCAGCTAAGTCAGATACCGCCCAACAGTCTATGGCTCTTCCCTCACTCCTCCCTCTCGTCTAAAATTGTCACATCCGCAACAAACTCGACGACTCATTTGCAGATCTCCATAAACCAATGGGTGAGGTCACACGTGCTCTGTCCATTAATATTTAACAACCAATGGCTATGATGTTATCGTTTTGGAGAAGGTGAAGAGACGAATGTTACAGAAACATCCAGCAGTGTCCTGAGATGATCACTGCGTCACTATCTCCTCCTGCATGTGTGGCACGGGCATGAACAGGGGAGCTCTCTCTGCCCAGTGGTCTTTACTGTAATGAACATGGCCCTGTCATGATGGGATTACTTATGCAAAGTTGGTGGTGATGTAACACAGGATTTGTGTCTCTTCGGGGAAGTATGGTGATTTTAATATTCCAATCATTGTTCAATGTATCATGTTAATCCGGTCCTGAGATTAAATTACAGCCTCAAACATTTACTTTTTTTTTTTTTTTTCTCATTGGTCCTCCAATGATTTAGGTTCTGTCTAGATATTGAGCTGTTAGTGTAGGCGTACCTGTGAGTATTTGTTCATGATGAGCTCCACTTACTGAAATTCATAAACTTAAATTAAAATTTGATCTGTCTGAGGTTGCAATAGAAGAATTTGAAACAGTAATTGCCAACCCCTTTATACCATTTATACAAACAGTCCTGATTGGAAGTCCAAGGGAAAATAAGGATAAGGAAAATGTTCTATTGTACTGTCAGCTACAGTAAAGGTTTCTTCGTGGTGCTTTCATGTACCTGGTTGTATCTGTATGTTTATCATGGTTGAAATGGGAGTGTGCCTATGTTCCCACAGCCCTATGCTTTTTTCAAAATTAGGCCCTATGTTCTCACATTTCTAAGATTTTTTTCCAAAATTAGGCCCTATGTTCGTCTAACCCCTAACTCACCCTAACCCTTGAAGGGAAATGTAGGAACACAAGACCTAATTTTAAAAATGTCCTATAAATGTGGGACCATAGGGCTGTGGGAACAAAGGGCCTAATTTTAAGAAAAATCTTAGAAATGTGGGAACATTGGGCTGTGGGACCACTGGGATATGGGAACAAAGGGCTGTGGGACCATTGGGATGTGGGAACATTTAAAGTTAAAAAAAGAAAATAAATATGACCAAAAAAAAGTTTGAAAGCAGCATAATATTATGATTGTACATATTTCAATATACATGGTTTTTATTTCAATGCTGCTATTCATAGCAGCATTGAAATAAAAACCATTATTGCACATTTAACTTTACACCCATAAATCACTGTGGGGGGTGTTTACATAACTGTCCGATTCCAGAATACATTCATAGTATTTAAAAATGGTATGAATTACAGTGTTCAGAATGTGATGTTAGTGTAATTAACAAAGGACGCCGGAGTTCAGGTTATGTGTTCAGTCTCTATTATGTTTAAAGATGAAAAATAAAGGAAGAATGTATCCATAAATACTTCATGCTCTCCATACAGGACCAGGGAGTTTCTCCCGATACCCAGAAACATTAACGTTTGCTTAAAACCAGTCATCCTGGGCCATACTAGAGAGAAAAATGGATATTCAATTAGTGTAACCCTCCCAGTGTTAATGATTAGTAGTATCCAATGTGCCATTTTGCGATGTCTGCACATTACTGTGTGTTTATCTGCTGAATCCTTTATGTTTCCACGCTTTACAGTGCTTCTAACTTGTATTTAATCTTACTTGGTGTAGCTGTCCCATGGTGCACTGGTGCACTGCACGGCTGCATACTCTCCTCCTCCTATACAGCTGCACAACGTGACATGATTCTAACTTATGTGGAGTGATACAAATGTTTTACTGACTTTAATATGCATACAAATTTATTTAAATTTCCAGGTTCTAGCCGCATTGCAGTATACATTTACAGAATAAAAATCTTCAAGTTTCTGTGCGTCCGTGTCACCAAAACAAATTCCCGCCCTACTGTGGCGATCAAACATTGTTTATAATACAATAGAGACACTCTTATTCGTTTGCTTTGGCGGCCAGCCACGGACAACTATTTATCATTCATAACACATCATAGAGGAGGTGAGAACATCTCTGAGCTCTTAGCACCTTCCTACACTGCGAGCAGGGGTGTGTTGTGTGATCCCATCATAACACACAGGCTTGTTATTAGCAATGCAGTGTCAATGTAACCATTTATCTGCATCTCCAAATCCATCACATACTGTACAAGCATCTATCCATCCATCCATTTATCAAAAAACCCTATAACCCCCAAAATACAAGCAATGGCTGTTAATGTGATTTCACACACTGCAGGTTATATATAGACCCAATCCCATGTGCATTCAGGCCTCAGTGTTACATACATTGGGTGGTGGTGTTGAAAATAAGGAAGGTGTGAAATATGTCATGAACATTACCGAGCATGCACATAATTTCTGAAGCTAAAACTGACAGGGCTTGCAAAGACTCCTCCAGACTTGAGTGATAATTTAAAATAAAATGGTACTAAACACTAACAGTAGAGGGAATTCACAGAGCTTGGTATCAGTTTATTTCCCCTTATACCCACGGCCTTCCCCACCAATTATTCTTTTTATGTCTTTCTTTATCTCCATGTCCCTTTCTTCCCTCTACTCTCCATTTGACTTTTCTTGTCTTTTGCTTTCCACCGCTCAAATCTTTCTTTCTCTCTCGCCTGCAGTCTTTTTGAGTTTTTCTCCTTCAGTGAGTGTTCTGGATGGTAAGTCAGAGCTGTTAGAATGAAATCAACCTCACTTCTGCTCTGTGTGTGTGTGTTTGGGTGTTTGTTTGCGTGCACGGATGTGTGTCTGTGCACATGCGTGACTGAGCAGAGCTGTTAAAGTGAGATTGATCCATTGGCTCCACCTGAAAGGGGTAGAGAGGTCGGCTGAGTTTAATTTCTACCAGTTTGGTCCCCCTCCCTCTGAGAAATGCCGACAGGTTGGCCAAATTTCTGTTGCAGCAGACCGCTTCCTCACAGAGGAGTGGAGAGTTTGGCCAGGTTTCAATCCTAATAGTTTATCCCTCTTTTATCAGGCAAACTTTGGCCATGTTTCAAATCCCAGTAGAAGGGCAGACTGGCTGGCCTGTTTTCAAATTATTGCTCCTTTTATTACAAAGGGCCCGGGAGGTCGGGTGAATTTCTTTCCTGGTAGCCGGTTCCTGGACGCTCTGAAAGCCTTTCTTTATCTGCACTCGACTCTGCCTTTAGTCATCACTCATTTCATCATGAAGCCAAATCTGTTCTTGTTTTGCCTTCCTCGTCTTGATGTGACTTAAATCAACGGCAGCATTTTTGCCATCTCTGCCTGTTATACTGAATGCTGCATAATATGTACAGAGTTTGCAATGGAATTGTTACCAAGCAATCTTAAAAAACCAACTTCTGAGGCTTTTGATCGTTAAGTGGGTTTGCAGCTGATATGTTAAAGCAACACTATGTAACTTTCAGCCCTACAGGTTGTCTCATTGGAACTGCAACTCCTGTCGGGTAGCACGAGTTGTAGTTCCAATGAGACAACCAGTAGGGCTAAAAGTTACATGGTGTTGCTTTAAAGCTACATTGTGTAAGAATTTCTCCCATCTAGCGGTGAAATTGTAAATGACAACCAACTGAATATTACTTTCTAGCTCCTCCCTTTGCGATCACGTTTTAAGTCTATACGATGGCCAAACCCGAAATTAGCTCTTAGTATCTCCATCGTTTACAAGGAGCTGTTTTAGCCACTCCAATATTAACTTTGGTCTTGTTGCTTTGCCTGTCGCGTTTTCGTTTTAATTCTCTTTTTAGCTTCCCTGGCGAGTAATCTCCCCCAGGCATTCATCACGGTGCCAATAGGTGTAAGAGGGCGAAATGCGGAGATATGTCCCTCTTTGGCTAATGTATTTTAAAGATGGAGGTGCAACATGCCGGCGGTCATTCAGCGACTAGCTCGTATGTATTCTGAATGATTCTGAATGTCAGATTCTACATTTACGAAAATACTTTGATTAGTTGGTGGAAGTAATTACACATGAATGAGCACATATTTGTGAAAGAACAAAAGGGGTTTTGCTAAGAATCAACTCAGAAAAAATGACAAAATGTAGGTTTAAAGTATATAAGGATCTATCATAGACTATAAAATTGCCTTGAAGGCTTAGTGGTATAAAGCCTTTCTGAAACACCAGAAACACTTTGACATTCGGTGCCCACGTCTGCACATCTTGACTATCCTACCTTCTGTCTATGCGGCATGCCTGGTGTGTGTTACAGCTGACAACTAAAAACCACACGGAGCTTCTGTGTGTTACTGTTTGGGCCCGTACCATGCACCCAACCTCCCAGTTTCCAATCCATGTCAAGAAAGAAGGCAGTGAGTGGCAGAAAGTTGTTCCAGGGTAAAACTCATATCAGTTGGTTAGCAGAGCATACTGTAATTAATAAATATAAACAGCAATAGAATAACAATTGGACTGGCATTAAACAGCTTCTCCTGAAGACACAAAAAATAATAGCGCGTTGATATAGAACTAGATGGTTGGTCGGAGAATTTTATTTTTTCTTGAATAACACCGCTAGTATCTTTTTTTAAATGATTGTCAGGCCACAGTGCTACTAGCTGCCACTACCAAGATAGTCTGGAAGTGAAGTACAATAAGAGTACAGTATAATGACTTTACAGTGTGGTAAAATGCTTTGGTAGAAACTTGTAATGACTCATGGGGGGAGAGAGAGAATGAAGAAGCCAAGACATGGAGATGACATTAACAAAGACAAATGGAAATATTAACACAATTCATACTTAATGAGTCGGAATAAAGAGAAGAGAACTTGGCTTTTAATAATGAAAATGTCCCTGTTCATCTTCTCTACGGTATCTGCTCAGAGCTATTGCATACAAGCAGTTAAAACACACACACACACACACACACACACACACACACACACACACACACACACACACACACACACACACACACACACACACAAACACACACACACACACATTCCGAAAGACAGATTCATACAATTTGAGGGACTGTAAGAGCTGTAAGCCTTGGGCACATACAGCTGTTAGCCTTCTGGCCTGTCTTTGTGTCTACATGCTTAATATAACCCACCACCACCCAGACTTCACACGTAATGTCTGTGTGTCACACACACACACACACACACACACACACACACACACACACACACACACACACACACACACACACACACACACACACACACACACACACACACACACAATCTGACAAATGAGCGGCCCATTTGCCCCTCCTCTCCCTCATTTCCTATATGGGAGGAAATACAATAAGTGCTCACTGCCATCTTGTCCAATAGACTTTTAATGGACTAGTTAATTGTGAGATAATTAAATAGAATTTATCAAGGGGAACTTCCACTACTTGAGCCTAAGGCGTAATCATATTATTTCCAATTTCTTGTGTCCCGGAGTTCATCACGCACATGTCAAATCACTATGTACCCTTTGTATCTCTCTCTCTCTCTCTCTCTCTCTCTCTCTCTCTCTCTGGAGGCAATGGAGGCCCATCTCTTACAGACCCTTATTTAATTCAACCAACCACAGTGTAATACTTTGAAACTGTGATGTATAATCGCAGACTGTCCATTGTGAGATATAATTGTATTTTCCTCACAAAATGTTTCCTAAGGTCACCATGTAATTTCCGGTTAATGCCAAAGAGCTAAATTAAAATGAAAGTTAAAAGTTGAAGCAATCTTCTAAAGAGTCAAATAAAATAAAATTCACGAGGACCCAAATATCTGTCCAAATACTAAAAACTAAATTAGCGTTTCAGAGACCATCACAACTACTGTATGCCACAAGAGGCAGCTCAACAGATTTAGCAAAATGTACAAAAAAAGTAGCTGTATGGCTACTTTCACAGTGTAATATTAAGATGTTCTGGTTTTACCACTAAAATGTACACATTTAAAAATGTTTACTACTGGGTAGATTAGTAGTACAGTCCTGCACTAATCAAATAAGCATATATTTTTTAATGGAAAACATAACGAGTAACCGTGAGTGTCAAATACATTTAGTGGAGTCTTTTTGTCCATCATTGTTTATGTCCTTTTTCAGATGGACGGATAGTTTCAGTAATTATCTACTTGGTCCTGGTTAGCATTTAATAAAATCAAATCCAGTTATTTGTATGTAATTAATTTTGAGCAGCAACATCCTAAAGGAGGTTGTTTGCGCTTTCATCTGTATTCACTGACTAATAAGATGCTCCAGAAATGTCTGTTTTTGTTTACTGCCTATGTCAGCGAGATGAAGACATCACACACTCATACACATAGTCACAGATTCATGCACACATACACAAACACTTTTTTTGCATAGATGGAAATTTCGGTATGCATTAAGTGTCTTTTTTTCAAAAATGAACAGGCTGCGCTAACAAACAGCACCATGTATCTTGTTGAAAATGTGATTTAAAGACATGATTTACAAAACTCGATGCACATGCGCACACCCCACACACACATGCAGGACTGTGAGCATGTAAGCATCTCTTTTGGAGAAATCTTAGTGAACACCACACTGACTAAAACCACAAAACAAACAACAATCCTTTGGTCTTTTTAATATGCTGTTTTTAGATTGTTGATCCAGTCTCATGTTGAGTCATGGGAAATTTCAAGCCAGGCTGGAGAAAACAACAATCCGAATTGTCCTTGCAATGCATTGACAGAGACACAGTGTGGCACAGAGGAGGGAGAGAGGAGTGAAGAGGCCGTGAAAGAGACAGAGGAAATAGGTGGTGAGAAGAAACGATCCAAAAAAGAATAAAATGTTAAGCAGCAATGAATACTGAGCAAAAGGGCACAAAGCGTTCATAAAGACAAATCTGTCTGCATTGTCAGTTCATACTATATTTTCTGTCACTGTGTGAGAAAATGTTTGGCTCGTGGAGAAACTGCTATTGTTTTTTTTAATGTCTTCTTTTACTTCTTTCCCTCTGACTTTAAGCGTTAATCCTTTGGAATGGGGACGTTGTTGTGATTTGACGTCTCTTTGCCCATTACTACTACAAATTGAGATTTTGAAACGAGGACTATTAAAGTTATAATTCTAAACCAGTCTCATGGAAACAAAGATTCAATGCTGAAACGTTTTCTTTTTGCTTCTTTCATCAATTCTTTTAACACGCCTTGCATATATCATTAAGATTAATGCTCCAGCACCAGAGCTGCTTTAAGGTCCTAATTTTCTCAGGTCTCATGGGATAATGCTAGTTGCAAACTATTTTTTAACATGTGGTTTCATTTGCACTTAAAAGCATAATTTGTCACAAATTGAGGAAGATGAGTGTCCAAACTGCCTCGGTTATTTAAAGTTGCAGCATAAAAAATGCAGCATACGCCATCGTGCCCCAGGATCACATACAGAGTGAATATAGCGAGCAGTTTATACAGATTGTGGAAGGCCAAAGACTAGAGAAGCAACGTAAAGCGAGGGGCTGTACATCAAATTGTATTCTTGAACAAGCTTTTCTTAATAAAGCACCAACTTAAAACTATTTTTACAAACCGGTGTCTACAGACAACAGACTGACACACTGATCTTGAAATGTGACTGGATGTCAAAGCTTCCAGGCTTCACGCGACTTCCCTGTTAACCACCTCAACATATAACATGTAGACTATGGGTCAGGAAACTCAGTTTCTGCCTGTATTACAATAGCCGCAGATCACTGGCTTGCTGGTATGACATATAGATCCTTGTTTTTACTTTTTCTTCCTGGTACTTCAGATCTTCTCATGCTGAGTGGCCAAAGGTTGCCACTCAGCAGGTAAAAGCTACGACAAGATAAACCCTAAGGTTAGGAGCTACAGTTAGAGGTTGAGGATTGAATGTAGACAATGTGTGGATGTTAAGTGGCAAGAACGTCCAAAGCAGTCCATCTTGATAGTCCGGTATCTTTGTGTGTGTGCGTTGTGCACCACTTTGGGTAAAGTATATGAAACTGTGTGTGGTTTGTATATACTATATATTAGAGCTGGGCAATATATCGATATTATATCGATATCGTGATATGAGACTAGATATCGTCTGACATTTTGGATATCGTAATATCGTAATATGGCATAAGTGTTGTCTTTCCCTGGTTTTAAAGGCTGCATTACAGTGTACAAGTGACGTCATTTTCTGAACTTACCAGACTGTTGTAACTGTTCCATTATTTGCCTTTACCTACTTAGTCATTATATCCACATTACTGATGATTATTTATCAAAAATCTCATTGTGTAAATATTTTGTGAAAGCACCAATAGTCAACACTACAATATCGTTATCGAGGTATTTGGTCAAAAATATTGTGATATTTGATTTTCTCCATATCGCCCAGCCCTACCATATATATGTGTGTGTACATCAGTAAGATTCAGCCCCGTCTGCACTTTCTGTGTCTCTATATTAAAATGTCACTGTTCTAAAATGTGTTTTTATAAAGACAAATTTTCCTCTGCACGGCATCTTGCTGTTTTTGTTGCGTCATCAGAGATGTGAAGGTATGAAGAATTGGGAGCCGTTCGGCCCACTCAAAAGTCGATGAGAGTCAGCTTTTATTTTCTCTGGGTTTAATCATTTAGGTTTAATATATACAGGTGATCTGGGCACAATTGGACTATACTCTAGAACCAAAAAGTGTGAGCCAGAAGCTTTTGCTATGGGTCTGCTGGCAGCTGCAATCATGTTGCGATTTCGTCTCTATTTTGTATAAAGAAAAACAGAAAAGAGCAGACTTTTAAGACTAGGTTCAAAGTTGAATTTGGTAATTGGCAATAAATGTGATTTTAAGTGGCATTTACATTTACAGCTGCTTATGTTGTGTGCTAACTAGATGTATAACACATGCTAAATATGATTAACAAAACATGCCTTGGAGAACTACTAAGACTGTCTGCAACTATCCACTGTGATTTGACACAAGAGTTCAAGGATAAGACTGAACTTTGTTTTGCACCATTCACTGATTGCCTCGTCTCTCCTCCCAGCTCCCTGGCCGCATCGCTCATCTATCAGTTCACTGGTTCTCTTCCACTAAATCTGAGTCACAGCCAAAACCCATTTTCAGTAAAGTTATCTAGTAATGCATTTATAGTGTCAATATGTGTAACGCTACCTAAGTCAGGTCGTTTTATCAGCACTGAATAATAAGTAATTGCCTAAAGGTAAAGGCATTTCGGAGACATTTATGAGTAGAAGTCATATCTTATTAGTGCCCTGTTGCTGTTGCTTTTTTTGGCACTAAATTAGACTACTTGTCAGATGCATATTAATATAAAGTTTGGCATTCTACAGTACTTTTAGTACCAGACTTTCTTAAGACTAAGAATGCCAGATTTACATAAAAGTTGAAAGCATATACTGCAGATAGATTATGTTGGGAGTGCAGCAGTGCTCATGCAGCCGATTTCCAAATAGATCATCTGAGTGTACGGCTGTGTCCGGAATGAGTCACTATTCTCGTTTTAGGGTGCTATTACGTGGTCTGCCATTTTTTCTATACTGTCCAAATTGTAATTCAAGTTCGTGGAATACATTTGAGGTTACTTATTGTTTTCCACAATGCACTTTAATATCTAGTGAATTTTCATGCTCACTGCAATAGTAAAACTATACCACAATGCATTGCGAATTTCTGTCACCTAGCAACCAAACAAGTAACGTAAATTCATGAAGATTACAGCTCGCAAACAATTTTGTAGGTAAGGAGATGTCAAATAGCTAACTAAATATGTGTTAGCTGGCTTTTGCTGGATTGCCGATGATACACAGCTCTATATCAGCACCAAACCATCCACTCAGTTCCCCCTCTTACTGGTCAACTGTCTGCATGACATCAAAGCCTGGATGTCAACCAACCTACTCAAACTGCAACAGCAATAAAACAGAGCTCTTGGTTGTGGCCCCCAAGGCGCTGCTCCAGAAGGTTGGAGATCTCATCCTGGATGTTGACGGGTGCGCCATCTGCCCATCCTCTGAGGTCCGCGACCTTGGTGTAATCCTAGACTCCACCCTCTCTTTCCAGACTCACATCAAATCTATCACCAAATCGGCTTTTTTTCCCTCTTAAAAACATTTCCAGACTCCAGCCATCATTGTCTGACTCCGTGGCAGAAACTACATGCTTTCATTACCTCCCGTTTGGACTACTGCAATGGAGTCCTGTCTGGGGTCCCCAGCAAAACTCTGTAGACAGGCTCCAGTATGTCCAAAACTCTGCCGCCAGGGTCCTCACCCACACCAAGAACTGGCAGCACATCCAGGGGCGTAGCACAAAATTCTGGGCCCTGTAGAAAGGCATTTTCTATGGGCCCCTCCCCGCATCCACAGCTATTCATTCTAGCATCTTTTTGGGCCCTCCTCACATGAGGGTACTCAGCCCCCTTTTTCCCCCCAGTCTGGGGGGAAAAAGCACATCACCCTGAGCACATCACCCCAACCCCCAACCCTCATCAACCTTCACTGGCTCCCAATTAAGTCCTGCATCAAATATAAAATCCTCCTTCTCACCTAAAAATCCCTCCACGCCCTGGCCCCACAGTACCTCTCTCCGACCTCCTCCATCCATACACCCACCCCGAAATCTCTGGTTCTCAGAGGCTGGCCTGCTCTCCATTCCCCACACCAGACTCTGTACCTTTGGAGACAGAGCCTTTAGTGTTGCAGCCCCATCCCTCTGGAACACCCTCCCTGCTGAAACACCAGTTGTTCACTACAGCCTACAACCTCCCTTAGTACAGCCACTGTAATTCTGTAAAGTGTCCTTGGGTTTCATGAAAGGTGCTATATAAATAAAAGTTATAATTGTTAATATTATTATTGTTTTGGAAGAATAAGGTAACCTTTATAGGCAAACCATGATATTAGAGGCAAACTCAGCTTCCTGGATGTTTAATTTGTGTGACAGCAATGACACAACTAAGCTTACTAGTCCCCTACGTAGAAATCCCCGGTCTAGTGAGTAGGGATTAGTGAATGAGTGAATGATTCCGGACACGGCATATGTGTCTCCAGTCTTATTGGTTATTCCTGTGATTGCCCATCTGATTTTGTCCTGTCTGTCTGGCAACCTTTCTTATCATTCTTCAGTTTTTCTCAGTCTCACAGACAATGCCCCTTTTAAGTTTTTTTTGTCTATTCATCTCTGCTGTCGGCAGGGGACAATTAAAGCCCCACTAATGTCACATCTTTTTAAAAGGGGATGGAGAGAGAGAGAGAGAGAAGCAAGAGAAGTACAGATAGCTACAGGAGACACAAATTGGGAACTTTTAAGAAGAAGGAGTGAGATTGAGTGATAATAAAGTTGTGGCTATCGAAAATGAAACTCAAAGATGATAAAGTAATCTGTTGGCTGGTTCAACGCACACCCACACACACACACACACACACACACACATGCACTCATAAAGACAAATGGACAGATGCAGAGATAAAGTTGCTGCTATCTGAAAAGTAATAAAACTGAAGTAAATGAGTCTATTCTCAGCGTCTGGCTGAAGGCCATTGTGGCAGTAATAGCAGCTGCAGCGGTATAAGCCTGAAAGGAGAGATAATGAACTAGTAGTAATAATCTCTCCCAGCTCAAACAGATAAGGACCCCCACTTTTATATGCTCAAAATCTAATCTCATACCTAGACTTGTTATTTTGCAGGTTCAACTCCCCAGCTGAAGCAGACTGGGTATGAGCTGTCAATGTGAAATACTCTCTCCTTATTCATTAAGTATTGTCAGAGTAACCTTGACCAAGACCCATAATCCCTCCTAATCAGCCAGGAGACTCTTTGTCTTGTCTGTGTGAAGAAAACAAATGAATTGCCAAAAGCTAAAAGTCAGTTTGATGGAATTCTGCAAAGAACAGAGAAGACATACACAGAATTCTTGATGTATCCACTCTTTGATCAACTTGTTAGACACCAAGAAAAGGTTAATTGTTTCACTTTTGCATCAGTTAAAAGTGAACAGAGGTGTCAAGTAACGAAGTACTTTGTTACCTTACTTAAGTAGAAATTTTGGGTATCTATACTTTACTGGAGTAATTATTTTACAGCATACTTTTTACTTCTACTCCTTACATTTTAAAAATAACCTCGTTACTCCTATTTCAGTTCGGCTTGTTTTCATTCCGGCTTGTCATCGTTCAAAAAAACACACAAAAAAAAACCTATCCAGGTAAATCGCGCCATCCGGAGAGAGTGAATTTAATTGTGGTTGGATGAGAAGTATAAACCTATACCATTCCGACACCCTATTGGTTTGTACGCGATCCATCGCACCTGCACAGACCCGGTGCTAATACGGCACCGGTGCCTTAACGACTGGTATCTACCGGACCGAATAGCAACGCGGATTTCGATGCCTTATTAGGTGCAACTTAAATGACTGCGCTTCTCTCTGATGCTCCGAAAACGGACGTTAGAGGGAACTGAAACATCGCCGCACGGGACGCTAGTTAACACTACACTCGACAGCAGGTAACGTTAGCCTACCGTTAGCTAGCAGCTGGAGTAAACACGGTTAAAATGCTGACAGTTAAACAGTGTAAAAGTGTGTCTGTATTTCACTGGAGAGGATTGTAACACCAGACTGTAGCTGCCATTGTCTGAAAAACAGACTCAACCTGAAATAAGTTATTGTTATAAGTTATTGTTTTGACCCTGTGGCCTTACCAATACACAAGCTGTTCTTTAATGTCACATTGTGCTCCTTTTTTTTTTTTTCAGATCAACTTTTTATTATTTTATATTTTTTAACATACAGAACAGACAAATACAATTGAACAAGGTGCTTCCTTTTTTTGTGGAGGTGGGGTAGTGCACTATAGGCCCCTGTGGGGACATACAGTATTTACCATAGTAGAGATGGAAATCATGCATCATTCTACTGATTCAAAGCTTTTCAGTCTGTTTAAAGATGTGTTAACCATGCAGTAACATAATGCAGATCACAGCTAAGCTGACAACAATGCTTTGAGGTGAGGAACTCTGCTAAAAGCTAATGTTTACAATGTTCACAATCTTAGTATAGCATATAAGCATGCTAATGCTAATTAGCACTTAACACAAAGTACAGCTGAGCCTGATGGGTGGAAATATCAGTTTTTGCAGGTATTGGATGATGAACCAAAGTATTGACGCTAGATGAAAGGTCAGGGTATCTCCAAAGGCATACATCATCTAGTATCCATGCATGTTTGTACTAAATGTCATGGCAATCCATCCGATTGTTGAGATATTCCAGTCTGAACCAAGGAGGTGGACAGACCAACATTGCCATCACTAGAGCCCTGTCACCAATGTGGCTAAAAATGGAAACGTTGATCGGCCTGTCAGGATGTTACTTTCTCTCTAGCAAAGCCAATTAAGGATGTTCAAACGGAGCCAGTGAACTGGAGGAAACAACTTTCACACTGTTCGGATGTTCACGTGTCAAAATCAACAGCAGAAGAACTGCAGTGAATATCATACTTTGTGAGCAGTTTCATAACGGATTCAATAAAAACAGCAGGTTTCCACATAACTCTCCACAAGTCGGCCATCTTTGCTGTAGTTTGACTGGCATTGCCTCTCAGCATTTATGAGGGTCAACAGTGTGCAGATTTGATTGAATCTTTAAATTATGTTAATTTTACAATAAGGGAGAAATAGCAACATTAAGAGGATAAAGCAAGATACTGAATGCGTCACTGTGACACGTGAATAACTTTAAAAGAAAAGCCAGAAATTGTATGCCTGAAGTATCTGAGCCACTGTGTGTGTGTGTGTGTGTGTGTGTGTGTGTGTGTGTGTGTGTGTGTGTGTGTATGTATGTGCTAGATGTTTGATATAATCCCTTTTGCCAGGGGACCTTGGGTGACAAAATATTGTAAAATTTGGAGGACTTCAGACCCACATACACACAAATACACAGTGATTCGAACTGCTCATTATAACTGGCTTCAAATGGTGATCAGACTGTGAACGCTGTGCTTACTGTGGTGACAGTGTACACACACACACACACACACACACACACACACACACACACACACACACACACACACACACACACACACACAGAATATCTCTTTATCTCCAAGGTCGTGATGGTCTGCACAATAATGCTCTCTTTATCTAGTGTGTGTGAAGGGGTGTGGGTGTGTGTGTGTGGGTGTGTCAGTGCTCATGCTTGTCCTTGAATGTTCTGCCACATTGTGTTCATTATGTCATCTCAACTTGTAAAGAAAAAAAAGAAGCATTTATTGTTAAAAGACCTAATTGGAATGAGATTGCAACTGTTTATCCCAGACCTCTTTTTCTCTGCCTTCCATCCTTTTTTCCATCAGTTGGTGTTTTCTACAGCAAAGGACAGTTGCGGCTAAACATAATATGTGTGTGTGTGTGTGTGTGTGTGTGTGTTGTGTGTGTGTGAGTGTGAGAGAGCAATACACCTGGTGCACTGCGTCTCTGGATGTATGTTTGTGGAAAGGAACTTTTGATCAGTGCAAATCCAGGCCGCAGAGGTTTTTGAGCAGGACCAAGATCTCACTCTGCTGCTAAAAACCAATGCTGTGTTAAGGAGAGGTTCAAAATTGTTTAAGTTACTCTGCTTAAGTAACATGCATGTGATTTTCAAATTTTTCCATTTTATTAGCAAACATTATATTTATTCCATATTTCTTTAAACTAGAAAACATATTGGGTCTTTCCTTCCACATTTACATTTAAGTGTTCTTGTATGCAAAGTTGACTATTCAATCTTTTACTTTCATTTTTATTTTACACAGCGATCTAAGCCATCATTTTTAATGTAAAGAAACATTTAATCAAGCTTTGCTTTGAACTAATAAATCCTCCTAACATTATCGTACTCTCACTGGAGTTAAATCAGCATCATTACCTGCACTTCTTGACACAGACACAGATGTTAATAAGACAAGACGTTTATTAAAAATGCCTCAAGGCATAGCCCATGTAAACTGGAATTTGAAATACAGCCAAATACAGGGTGGCTCCACCTACACTGAAAAAAAAAAGTGTGTTTGAAGGCTACAAAGTTTAGAGATGTGACATGTGCGGCCATTCGAGGACTCCATAGTGTGAAATTCTCCAGTAGCTTTAAGTGACTTGGTGTGAGGCCTTGGTGTGCACTGAATGATATTGAAATGTAATAAATACCGTTCTTTTTATTTCTGACCATTCCACCATCCTTGGGTTAAGTAATTTTGCCAATGACCCGTTCAGAATAAGAAGGTAATATGGGTCCAGAGTGTGTGAACGAGGGACACATTTATCATCCTCTCCCTCTGTCTCTCTCTCTCTTCCTTAATATTTCAAGGATTCTGGCTCTCTCGCAGTCCTGCCGACATTCAAGGTCTTCACTAAATTAAGTGGTCCGCAGTGATGTTATTAAAAGGTTATTCAGCGCTCATCATACATATATTATTTTTACTATCCAGTCAAGATTCTGTTCTATTCAACATCACTTCAGCATGAACCAATTATGAACTCATTAGTCTAGCTTGCATTTAATGTACAATTCAGTACAATATATATTAGTTTGATTGTACTCTTGGCATCGAGACTGCAATGTAGTGTACATCTACATTAGGGCTGCAACTTGTGATTGTGAACTGATTCATGTATAGTTTTATTTTTTTTATTTTTTACAATATATCAATTTGTCATTTAGTCTAAATGAAAGAAAATAGTAAAAACCCCAAAAATTAAGAAATGAAAGCAGTTTAAAAAGCAGTGTCAGAGAAGGTGTAAGTGATGAAAGCACTTGAAATGAAGTGTTTGAAGTTATTGATTAAAGGAATGTAAAGGAAGTATGTGGCTGTGAAAAATTGTATATATTTTCTTAGTGTCGGCAAATCCCATGACCACAATTTAGGGTTTGATCTTTTTTTTTTATTGGATTTTAATGACATGTTTGATGTTTAAAGGAGTTTTTGTTTTGACTTGTTTATCCTTTCGAACCTCCAACACTGCAGAGGTGACCATGTAACAATGCTTTCACATGGTTAAAAAAATTCCCTAAAGTAAAAAAAAAAAAAAAACACACCTTCTAATGTAGAATTGTGTGTAAAGTACAATTTAATGATTAAACAACAAAGATTTCTAAATAGTGAGAATAGTGAGCTTTAGCTGTACAGTTGTTGAGCGTTGGTGCATCTGCCGATGCTCAAATTCAAATCAAACAAGCCAGTCGTGTTATCTGCTGCTCCAAGAGCGCTGTCAATAGCCATGCCAATGCTTGTTGAAAGCAGGGAGCTAATCTGGGATTTTTAATCATCCCCGTAATGATGGCAAACAATGCTCTCAGAGGGCTTTTCACGGTAATATTGTATTACTAATTAATAATTTCACTATTAAAATAGGCTGTTGAACATATCCACAGTTATTAGCTGAGATTTTTGCGAAAACACTGCAATATTTTGGCAACAGACTCACAACCTCACTTTCGTTATTTGTGATTCACGCAGCAAGGCGTAGTTTGGATGAATGCCTGAGTGTTTCATTTAGTCTGCCTCGGGGGCAAGATTTACTGGGTTGCTGTGGCTTCCTGGTGCCAGAAATAACCAATCAACATGAAGAAGGACATATGGATCCATTTCCACTAGTTATGCTTGTATCATTTGTTGCTAGTGAACTGATCATCACTCTGAATCCAAATGTGCTCTCTAACTTCAGCAGCTAGTAAGTTGTATCAACATAATGCATACACGTTACAGACACACACGACTGTTCAGTAAGTCTTCATATAGACTGAAAGTATTTCCTCTGAAAACCGATCAGTGTCTTATAGAGAGAGATGGGAAGGGAAGCTCTTATGACTTACAGTCCCAAATCTGTATGCCGGGGTATTGCAAATCGCTAGCTCATAACCTGGGTCATATTCAGGCAGAAGACTTGCTATGCATCCTTAACTTTTAATCACAAAATGTTCCTGAATACTGTATAGACAACAAGTTTTGGAGGTTGCAGAGCAGGAAAACGTCCTGTAGAATGGGTAACTTTTCTATCAAGTCTGAGTGTCGATGAGGTATTCACATGCTGCGATTCAAACTACACGCTTGGGAATCTTGAAATATAGGCAATAATTAATATATGTCAAATGTAAATGCAGTCTCTGTCTCTTCCTCATTCTGTCTATTTCTCTCTTTGATGTTTTTATGTAATTGTTCAGGAGGAGGATGGTGGCATCATTATAAAGCCACCTCTACATCTGCCACTACACCCCTGCACTCCACGCTCAATGTTGTTCTCTGTCCGCCAACACAGTGATTTTTGTTAATACTGTTACATGAGCACAGCTTTTTTTTTTAAGGGCCGAGTCGGAGAAAGAGAGATCAACATTCTAGCAGAGAAATAATCCTCCTGCTAGAAAATGGCACATTAACAAATACAAGTTTAGTAGACTATATCAATTACATTTTAGTTTCAAAACTCATTCTTGACCTTGCAATCAGCTGACAAAACTACTGTATGTCACCTCAAAGTCCATTTAGCAGCTGCTCTAGAGCTTTTGATCATATTAAATGAGCTTCATCAGCAGATGGAATTGCCCAGTTGTCGTAGAATTTTAGATGTTAAATTTCCATTTTTTGGGAGCACTTATAGAGGAATTTTTGGTGACCCCTAAAAAAGGTTTTAGCCAGCCCCAAAGGAAATTCACCAGCACCAAAATGACAAGAATTAAGAATAAAAATAGCAATTCAAATCCTCTCTATATGTGTTTTAAGAGCAATTAACCAAACATACGTTGTCATTCTTAATGTTGGAAACAAAAGTTGAAATACGATCATAGCCAATGTTGCCAACATGTACGAGAAGAAAGAAAAAGAAATTTGAACATTTAAAATCCCATGACAGTGAGCAATCTCTCAAAATCAAAATATATACAGTATACCAAAAGAGGACTCATTTATCATGCAAATAATTATGACTTTACCAAAACATCACACTTGGTGATAATAAAAAGTACAAGACAAGTTTACTACTAGTCATATTTCTTTGGATGGGTTCACTGGTAAACTGCTGTCTATCTGATCATATCAACTGATTAACAGACAGCCTGGCAAGATGAGAAATAATATTGTGTTGGTGGGAGACTAATTACTCATTTACTTTCTTAATAGGTGACTAGCTGGATGTCTGACTCACTAACAGAGTGATTCATTTAAAAAGAAACTGACTGACTGGCAGTTGGGCTCATCTGTTAGCTGATTGGCTGCCTGAGCTGAGTGATTACTTCATTGACTGACTTTTAACTGATTCAGCTATCTGACTGTCTTATCAACTGATTAAAGTAACAGACTGATGACCCTGCTCACTTGCTGCCTGACTGCTAAACCGTCTCCACAACTGTCACTCAAGATAAGTGGCTTATTTGTGTATTCACTACGCCCTGTGGGGTTCCATGTTCAACCAGCCTTTAATGGCAACAGGCCTGAGGCAAAGCTGTTAGCAAAAATATCCACAATCCAACTATAATGCTCTTCTACTGCACTGCTGAAATGAGACAAGTGTGGCATAATCCCCTCAACAGACACACACACACACACACACACACACGAGAACAATATGCACAATCACCCACACCATCACTCTCTTAAACACTCCTCCCTCAACGTCTCTCTGAAAGACACTCCTCCTTCGCGCCTTTTCTCTCACTCATGCTCATTTTATGCCCCCCCTCCCCCCCACTGCCTTTTAAGAGTGGTCTGTGTGGTACACGATGGTAATTAAAGTCTGCAGTGATTGGAAATATATCCGCGCACCATATCATTTTAATGCCAGGGCCCTAATATGCCAAGATACTGGCTGTAATTGGATTTTGATTGGTTACTAATGAAGATGCACTTCCTGGGAGACAGACGTGACAAGTCATCTGTTTTACCCCAGTATCACACACACACACACACACACACACACACACACACACACACACACACACACACACACACACACACACACACACAGACATACGTGCATCGTTAATGAAGCTCACACTCACATACAGAGGAGTGCAGACATTCATGCATGCACATCTCCAAACACACAGTCACACAAACATGCTCTCAAATACTAACATACACAGCTAACACATATGACCTCTGCATTAACACACATACGTGCTGAGAAAAAGTTTTGTCACGATGAGCGACAACATCACATAGCATGTTGTCCTTAGTGGTGAAAAATAATATTAACTGGGCCTCAGCATATACATGGTAATGTCATGCTTATGTCACATTTATTATACATTATTGTTATTTTTCATTTCTGTGTGACAAAGCAGTGGAAGTGTATTGAATCAACAAAGTAAACATTTCAAAATAAAAGTCCTCCTAGTTGAATGTAACAGATTTTCTTTGGTGACATATGGTATGGTAACAGCGACATTTGTCGCGGTTGGTGCCATAGCCGCCAATACTGAGCAAAAATACTGAGCACCCACGTGTGCCAGACTGCCAGTAGGCTACATTCATTTAAAATTAAACATTGCAGTTGGTGCTAAGTGGAGCGTCTGTCATAGTGTGATTGGTTATGTCGGTGGCATTGATTCTTAATTTCCCCACGGAGCTGATCGCGGTTACGTGTCAGTAAAACTTTTCATCTCCAGTCCTATCTGTATTTGTGAGAAGTGGCGCTGTCCTGAGTTGAAAGATAGCCTACTTTACGGCTTTATTATCGAGTTAATAGGTGTGTGTGTGTGTTCGTGTAGGCCGCTGTCCATTTCCTAAGGTTCTGAAATGCAAAAAAAAATGTTGACTACTTTTTTTTTTTTTAAAGGGTGTGCGCCCGTGAGCACCCACAGAGGAAAACATAAATCGGCGCTTGTGGTTGGTGCAGGTTTGAACCCAAAAGCAGTCAGGTGCGCAACAGGCAGGAAACTGGAGAGCAAACTACAGTATGTATTCTCCAAACACAGAAACAAACTGGAAAACTAAGAACTCAAAGAACAGACAGGTAAAAATACACATCTAATCAGCTAATCAAAAGGCAAGGCACAGCTGGAGTGGGCAGGGAACAGGAATAAATAGGAAAACACTGATTGGGTAACAAGACCATGACGACTGGTAAAACAAAGGCAGGCTGACGAGGCTAGGCACAAAACAGGTGTACAAGGAAAGACATGCAGGGCAGGGCTACAGAAACACATAAGGAACACACAGGGCAAGCACAGAAAACTCAAAATTACAATGAATGAAACGAGGCACATAACCTCCATCCAAACATAACCAAACTTACCAAACAACACAAAGTTACCAACGTGTTTAAAACCCAAACTGTGGATATGAGGATGGAAAACGCTCTGTTTGTTGTGTTTCCTGCCACCTCTAGGGCCATTAATGTATAAAACGCTCCTATTGGTTGTATTAGGGGGTAGGAATAAACAACCTATATCGTCATATGGTTTGGAGGACATGTTGAGAAATAGACACTGGAATAAAAGCAACTAAAGACTTACCGTCACACTGACACAAAAAGTCTGACGGCCACTGGCCACAGAGCACGGCCGTGACAACATTGTGGTGGTGACACAAAGCTGGTTTTCCTGCCATCTTGTTTATCACCTTCTTTGTGATTTTTCTTAATTCTACATACACCACCATTTTGCCTCCACGTGTGCATACAGTGTTGGTGGGACTACACATGTGTAACCTAAACGTACAGATACACCATGTGGTGCAAATATTGTCTTACAAAATGATTCATATTATGCCATTGCAGCTCCACGAAAGCAGATTAGTCCACCCACACCGCACAGGCCGGGATTTTACTGCTCTCATTTCTCTACACAAAGAAATTCTTTGTTTCCCCACCTTGACTAAATTGCATTGAGCCAACAGGGTAAAATGGGAGAAACTGTCACTGTAGTGTTATGCCGTTCAAGCTTTAGAAGTGATTCAACACGCTTGTGTTTCATTGCCATGGGCTGCTCTCCAGGCAGGTTTTTACTGTATGACTCCATACCAGAGTTGAGGCTAAAAGAATTCACACTTAATTTAGTTGAAACGCGCTGCAGGACCAGGTGTAGCAGTACTGTCCCAGATGGGTGGGGTTTGCTAAATTGGGACTAATAGTATGAATTTTACAGCAAAGGGTTTAACCACAACAATTTTAAGAACATAAGAGTACAGACAGGTGGCGTTTTATCACAATGGAAACACATATTTACAAGTAGCTCAAACAGCCATAGTTCACTCCCTAGTGGCATAAGAAATCCAACAGACTAACGTTTTCCTATACAGCAAAAAAGGGTATTTTGCTAGTTTTAACAACAGTTAAAGTGGCATAAACTTCATTATTAGCAAACCTTTGAACAAGTCCTCCAAATTAAATGACAAAATACATAATTTCTCTGTTTGTATGCCTCTTGGGGTAATTCAATTTTTTCACTCCGTTGTCACACACACACACACACACACACACACACACACACACACACACACACACACACACACACACAGGACCGATAGACATGCATTATTGTTTTGGAGATATGTCCGAGTGGTGTGGCTGTCACATAGCTGGTGCTCTAAGCAGTTGGTGGTTCAGTGCCTTGCTCTAGGGCACTTCAGCAGTGCCCAGGAGGTGAGCTGGCACTTCTCCATCTACCAGTCCACACCACTGACTGAGCCACTGCCACCCTTAATAAACACATAGTTAAGGTTGCAAAACGGGTGCGGGCATGCTTTAAAAAAACTAAAACCTGCAAACGGGAAACGAACAGTGATCTCCTGTGCTGAAGTCCAATGTTTTATTAGAATTACTACTATATACTGTAATTACTACGGCAACTAGAGGGCTTTGTCACCTGAGAGTAAACAGGTGTCCTTTTGAGGCACTTGCGAGGACAGTCTCAACCTTCTATTGTTGTTACTGTCACATATTCCTTTCAAGGCAAATTATTTATGTCCAAAACTGCATCAGGACCATAAACTGTATATTAATGGACAGCGCATGTGTGACGTCACCCATTGGTTTGTGGAGATCTGCTATGAGTCGTCGAGTTTGCCGTTATGGGCGCAGCCATCTTGGTTGCGGATGTGGCGATTTTAGACGAGAGGGAGGAGTGAGGGAGGAGCCACGTTACGTTACACACTTTCACTGGCAATCACATCATAGCCACGCCCTAAAAAACCCCCTGCTTTATCGCCGATTTTAAAATCAACGAGACCATAATTCAGAAAATGGACATCATTCTGTATTATAGAAGACTTAAAAGTAGCGATTGAGACCATAAATAGGTAATAAATCAAGTGAGAAGTGGGTCATTTTGCCATAGACTTCTACAGAACCGACCTCCTTTTGCAACCGCACGTGTCGCCCCCTGCTGGAATTCAGATAGAATGCAGGTTTAAGGCACTAATGCATTTGCAGCTCTTCGCCGAACCGGATGCTTTGTCCATTAATATTAACAGTCTATGATCAGGACACTGTGCTCAAAACTAGATTTCAGAGCCCAAAATAATGACTTCTATGATCCAATCAGATGAAGGTCGTGACTTGTCCCCTCTTTTCCGTTTTTTTTTATTATAAAATAAAATGGAGAAATTGTGTTTATTAGACATATAGGAGTCATGTTCAATAACTTTTTAAATCCTCCTTCCTTGTGATTGTCTTCTAGTACTAATTGCAGTGTCGTATATCAGCCTTCTCAATAGGCTAAAACAAGGGTATTTTAATTTTAATTTGATGTGTAAAACCTCTTCAGATTTATCTCCACCAAGTTGATTGCTGATTTAAGATACAAATTTCAAGTCAGGCAGCTGTATTAAAAATCTGCGTCAGTAGCATCCTACTGCTTTTGCAAATTTGGCCAATTATTTGTGCCTTAACAGGAAATTTAAATGGGTCTCATGACAAATCAGCCCCCTTCCCTCTTTATTCATTGCTTTTGTGTGCGTGCACGCATGTCTGTCTGTGTATGCATGTGTGTGTGTCTGCATGTGAGTATGCATGGACGTAAACATGTCTCTCCTGACATCTCATTAAGCATTCATTAAGAAGCCAGAATATCTGCCTAATGCATCAGTTACAAAAATAAATTGGTACTGCTGTTCAGATTAGGCTAAAAACATTTATTTATGCCACATCCGCTCTCTCTCTCTCTTTCTCACGCACACACACACACACACACACACACACACACACACACACACACACACACACACACACACACACACACACACACACACACACACACACACACACACACACAAATACGCTGATTTGATCTCTCACTCCCTTTTAGACTCTCTCTTCTGCTAGTAATTCTGATCACTGCGTTCTGTCTGCGTCTTTAATCTAACATCTCATTTAGTAGAACTAAAAAGGAGGTCAGAAGCTGATATGGAATTGGCTTTCCTCCCCTCTTGTCCTCTCCTCCTCTTCCTTCCTCAACCTAATTTCTCTCTCTACTCCTCCTCATCCCTTTCTTCTCTCCTCTTTTAAATTCCTCTTATCAAATATCAACCTTTCTAATGCCTCTGAAATTTTCTCATCCCATCCTAGGATTATCTTCCTTTCCTTCCATTTTCCTCTTAATTGATCACCTTCTTTTCAACTTCTTATTCTTTTCTTCTCTGAACCTTTTTCACCTCTAACCCCTTAGCTGCTTAACTATCCCGAGAGCTATATATATATATATATATATATATATATATATATATATATATATATAATACATATATATATACATATATATATATATATATACATATATACATATATGTATATACGTATATGTGTATGTATGTATATATATATATACATATATGTATATATGTATATGTGTATGTATGTATATATATATATATGTGTATGTATGTATATATATATATGTATGTATGTATATATATATGTGTCTGTCTGTGTGTGTGTGTGTGTGTGTGTGTGTGTTTGAATCTATGTGAATCTGTAACTGAATGGTCGGTACAGCTCCTCAGATTTGAAAGTGATCTTTGGCCGATAGTGTCCGACTGTAGGAGGTTGTGTGCTTTTGTGCATATGTGTGTCTTCATGCACTTATGGCGTGCACATAAGGACAGTAATCTGTTTCGCGCATCTGTGCCTCAGAAGGCTGCTAATGATTTCCCACCAGGCCTGGACACACACACACACACACACACACACACACACACACACACACACACACACACACACACACACACACACACACACACACACACACACACACACACACACACACACACACACACACACACACACACACAAGTACACATGATCAGAAGGCCTGGCTAGGTACAGACACTTGAACTAATCTCTCTTGGGTTCCAGATAATTCTGTCCTCCAAAATGCCAGCATTGGTGGTTTGTTTAAATGATGAAAGCCAGTCATTTTAGTGTTTTCCTAGTGATCTCTTGCTTTTGTGTGGTTAATGATAGTCTCCTCTCTCAGGAAAAACATGTTGACAAAACATAACATTGTTATAATGCTGCAATCATTCTTAGCTAGGATTATAGGTTATATTGAATGGTTGGGCATACAAACCAGAGGGCAGGCTGTGTAAATAATCTCTGCAAAAATGATTAGAACGTGTGCTCTGTATTTTATGTCTGTCTGGAGGTGTTAACTTTTAGGGGAGCTATTGAACATTGGTGCAACTTTCAGCAGTGGCAAAAAAAAGATTACGTTTCACTGTTATGTGTGTGTGGCACACTGTACGCTCCTATGCCCATGTACAAAGTTTGTAACATTTATTTCCAAAACCATGGTTCACTGGTCTCCTACCAGCATGTAACATGGATTCTTCTAACCATGAAACCAATCAGCTCTTAACTCCCAATGCGTCTTTGTTTTTGTTTGGCTTCACTATTCATGCACTTGGTAAGGGAGTCCATACAAGGCAAATAGTCTGCAATCTAACTGGGAATGGCTGTTAGGGGGGTTTTAAAACATTCAGTACTAAAGTTAGTAAAATAAAAACTTGTAGCACACAATATGGCACAGACTGAAACCTAGTACCAATGTCAAAATGACATTAACTTTACATACAATTGTCTTTTCCCCCCATGAAACTATTAAATTGCCATCTCAACCAAGCATATGATTGCTGTTTGGTAATTAAAGTGTGTGCTTGTCTGTAAGACTCTTGCAAGGGCTTGTTTTTCTTTTTCGTGGAGTAGAAATTCCTCTGAAAAAAGGATCGGAAACCATAATGTACTAAAACTCTCCATTGAAACCAGTACTAATGAATATTTCTTAAACGACATGTGGCATTAAAAGTCTCGCACTGAAGCCAATACTAATGAAAGTTTTTTCAGGCTGCAGCATTTCGACCATGCCGCACTAATAACTCTGTAATGAAATTAATGACAGCCGGCTTCAATTAACTTTCAGGGAAGCAGGTCTCCTTCACAATTCAGGGATTAAAAAATCTGATGTGTTGTCATGTCTGCCAAATTGAGATATAATTCAGAATGAACACCATCATTAAAAATGATTCAACATGTCCTTTGAAGTTTAACAATGACTAAGGTAAAAGTGAATTGACCCTGGCCCTGTCATCAATGCTAACGACAGTCGTTCAGGTCGAATGGCAGCTCCTCGTGGCCGGGAAGGACCAATGTGACTCTTTGGAAAGGTGGAGCAGACACTCCAACACATAAAATACGGGTGGCTGTCAGCGTCAGATATGACGCAAAATGCACCCTGCAGCTTGTGTGTAGAACGCACCGAGCAGAGCAGCAGCTACGTGGCGCTTGAAGATGACGTCGTATGAAGAGCGACTACGGTAGCGAGTAGTATGAAAGGCCGAAACTCCACGTAGGGAGGTTGGCTGGGGTGGTGGATGGATCAAACAACACAGGACTTTCACCTACTATTTGTACTACTGTAGAAGTTTGGTACCATTCCAGGCATTATTAGTGGGGTAATTTACGAGGTACAAACGTGGATCCATTGCACTAAGCTAACCAGCTGATAACGCTAACTCGACCAACGTTATACAGTACAGGCCAAAAGTTTGGACACACTTTCTCATTCAATGCGTTTCCTTTTTATTTTCATGACTATTTACATTGTAGATTCTCACTGAAGGCATCACAACTATGAATGAACACATATGGAATTATGTACTTAACAAAAAAGTGTGAAATAACTGAAAACAAAGTATACTTCAAAGTAGCCACCCTTTGCTTTTTTTATTAATAAGGGAAAAACTGCCACTAATTAACCCTGACAAAGCCCACCTGTGAAGTGAAAACCATTTCAGGTGACTACCTCATGAAGCTCATTGAGAGAACACCAAGGGTTTGCAGAGTTATCAAAAAAGCAAAGGGTGGCTACTTTGAAGAATCTAAATTATAAGACATGTTTTCAGTTATTTCACACTTTTTTGTTAAGTACATAATTCCATATGTGTTCATTCATAGTTTTGATGCCTTCAGTGAGAATCTACAATGTAAATAGTCATGAAAATAAAGAAACACATTGAATGAGAAGGTGTGTCCAAACTTTTGGCCTGTACTGTATAACGAGGGACAAAAGCTTATGGGGGGTTGTTTGGCTTGAGGTCAAGGTGCAAAGCAACCTAGAGTGAAATTACTCCGAACCATCACTTTAACCTAACTGCGTCAAAAGAGACTCCAATTACCCCCGACCCAGCGCGTTAGATATGACGCTAAAGGAGACTTTTAGCGTCAATTACACTGCCAAAGGCACCTGACCAAGCGTCCGTATTTTACGTGATGGGAGTGAGAATGTGTTGGACACTCAGGTAAACACAGAGTACGCTATATTAGGCTGGAAGCTGTAGATGTTAATTAGGGGAACTAGAAAGGGAGGAATGAAGAAAAATAAAAACCAAAGGGTGGAGAGGAGATTAAAAAACTACAAAATTGAAAGTGAAGTGAGGATAGATTTGGAATGAAAGCACACAATACATGACAGGAAAAGAGGTAAATGAAAAGGAGAAAAGAATATAATCTACTAGTAAAACCAGTGTCCTAGGTTTGAGCTTTCATTTTCTGATTTTCCCCCTTGGGCCGATTGAGGTTTAATCTGATCTAATCTAAGGAAGAAGAGGACGGGAGGGGACAGGAAAGTGCAGAAGAAGGAGGAGGATGAGGAGGCGAGTGTAGCCGACATTAGCATTTGTATTACCTCATTCTTCTGCCAATGGCATCTCACTCGCCTCTGTTAAAGTCTGCACATTATTGTGGATTCGCAGCATTATTATTACCTTGGATGGGGAACAATTTCTACCCCTCTATTAGAAAGTGATATCTGGTATCTGGCACAAACACACACACACACACACACACACACACACACACACACACACACACACACACACACACACACACACACACACACACACACACACACACACACACACACACACACAAGGTTGGGGGAGTGCAAGGACCCAAGTGCAATGGAAAATAGCAGGTTTAATTTGAGCCCGGATGAGGAATTCAGAAAGCTATTAAACTCCTGATGACTTATTTTAGACACATTTGGGCACACAGATGTGTGCACAAGGCACAAACACAGCATAGTAATACACATATGTGGACACACATTTAAAACACACACACACACACACACACGTACACAGTTCTGAACCTGAAGGTTTTAGCATTGAAACCCAAGTGAAGCACTTTTTAGAAGTCGCTGCAGTAGGTATTTAGCTGCCTCACGCTCACAATAAGAACTCATTAGACTCAGGACCACAGGCAAGAAGTCATCACACTGCTTTAATCAGAAGCAGCTCTCTATGTGCTTTAGGAGGTTGCGAGAGAGAGAGACAGAATAAGACACTAGGCCTTTATACACACTCACAGTACACACAAAAGCATGCATATGGATATTACAGACAGGCATGTATGAGCACAGAAATAGATTCCATTCATACACTGCTTGTTTTTAAAAGCACAGAACTGATCTGTTTTTGTGTTTGCGTGTGTGTGTGTGTGTGTGTGTGTGTTTGTGTGTCTACTGTACACACAGAGTCGTAGTGCCCTCTAGTTGTGTTAAAATATTTTTTACTCTCTAATGCCTATGCTGCATGAAACACAACTAGTTATGAAGCCTACTTTAAATATGATGCCCTTTCCTTTTGAGTGGAAGGTTAACATTAACATCCATTATCAAAAACTGTCAAAATAAAGCTAAACATAAAGTTTCTTCCCTCTTCACCCTTCCTTTCATATATTTCACCATTATGCTCTTGCATCTGCCTAGCCCTCACGCAAGATGTATAAGTGGAGTTGATGTGTGGTATTTTTATTTTCTCAGGGATCAGGGATATGCACTTGTTTTTTTTGCCCATAATAATGCTGATGTTGGGACCTGTCATTACAAAAACAACAACTTCATTTGTTTGTCAAGTCAATGTCATACACATGTAATGCTTGTAATACACTTAATTTGTCCTCAGTCCTCTTACAGTTACTCCCCCAGGCTGTTATCACGAATACAATCTCAATCAACCTGAATGGTCAAATGAGGGTTAAAGAAACTGGGAAATAACCTCTGTGACATAGAGTATAGCAGTTTTTTGATAAAGAAGTCTTAATCCCTCTCCATCATTCTCATATTGACTATGTTGCCTGTTAAGGTCTTTCTCCTCTGTTCTGCCCACATCATTATCTGCCCATTATGCAAGCATTGCCCCCAACATCGATTAATGATTCATGACTCCACAAGGTAGAAGTTTTCTGCAGGACAATGCAAGCCTCATGTTTCATTTAAAGTGCACCTCAGTGTCTAAGAATCAACAACCGAGGGTGGTGATGATAATATGTCAGGATGGCGCTCTCTTAGCCATTCTAATTTCTTTAGAAATTTCATCAAAACAAAATTTAAGACATCTTTATCTCTCTCCATCACTCAAGGTATTGACTGACCTGAGATAAATTCCTCCTCCATCATTTGTCAGGTTATCGAGCACATTATGAACAAAAATGGCAACAGCAGACAGTAACTTCCCTTTCTTGAATGATGAAAGAGATGAAGTGAAAACGGAAATCCGATATCCGCCCCTCATGCAGTAGTGACAGCTACTTTAACACAGTGACTGATGGCACAAAATGAATAGCATTTATGATACTTCAAAAAGAATGGTGAATCAGACCTAGTTAGCCTTGATTTAGTAAAATTGAGGTGAAAGGACATCTAGGTTTCTAAGTTGAATCCAGGATAGAGACTAAATTTAACCGTTATTTCAACTGCATTTGAATGACTACATTTTGATGTGTGTTTAGGACAATTGCCTCACTCAAAAATAAAAAAGTTTCACTTTAAATCAGATTTAGCCTAGTTTTACCTTGACATCGATACTGTACATCTTTTGAAAAATCCCCAAACCAATGCTTACTAGGCTAGTCTTAGCAGAAAAACAAGACTTCTTCATCTATATTAGAAAAGTTTATTTTTCTCTGTTGTCTGTCTGTCACCTTGTCGCGTTTTATGTGTTATGTGTTACACTCCGTACGTGGTGCTTTAATCCCCCCTGCCCTTATATGGATCCAGGGTCTCACTAAAACAGGGTGAATGGTTACGGTAGGACAACAGTAAATGTACTGAAAGTAAATCTAAATCTGAATGTAACATTGTGTATATAAAAATATATTGCTTTATTAAAAATAAAGTTGTCCTCCGAAGACCAAAAAAGGTTGTCCAAAAAAAGAAGAAAAAAAAGAAAAGTTTATTAGAGTATTGTGCTTCAAGCTGGATTCTCAACTGCAGCTCCTCAAATCTGTCATACCGTATTATTATCTTATGTGCAGGCAAGAGTGCATCCACCCAATTCTATTTTAAGCACTACAGATTGAAACCGAGTCTTAATCTCCCTGTGTCAGGAAGTATTGACTGAGTTCACTGTCAAACTTCTCCTCTTTTGTTCCTCCCACATCATCAATTGGTCATTACGAAGCAAAGACCTGGAATAGTGTTTTTTGGGTGGATGTCCCTTCTAATTGTGCATATATTGAGCGCATTGGGAGGCTAACATTTTTCTCTCTGTTCCTCCCACATCATCAGTTAGTCATTATGAAGGCTGAGTCATTAGTGCGCAGACAGATCGTTAATGCAGAGACAGGTCGTTAAGAGAGCCCAGCTCTTTGTCCTTATTCAATAGGGAAGTATTATTTTCACACCTGAGTGTTATTCATCTTTGTGACAGTGAATGGGAGAATAGAGCTGGATTTATGGACAGAGACACTCTAAAATAACTGCTGTTGTCCCGTATCTCAGTGTGTTAAGGTGATACCACAGGGGAATTGTAAGGCTGGGTGATGTGCTGCTGTTGGTAACAGACCAGTATTTTCATTAGAGCTTAACTGAGCATGTCTGAAACGCCTGTGGCAGTTCACTGCAGATATTTGTTATATTTTTGACAATTCACACTGCTGGATTTGTATTGTGTTACACATTGTAGGCTTCCAACTTTTACTATTTCTTTGCCAATGCTTGTATCTCCGCACAAGGCTGGCTGTAATTGCCACCAACATTGCCATAAACACAGTTTGATGACTAAAGCAAAGAAAAACTGAACATTGTGAAAACTTGGATGTTGAGGATGTGGAGTCAAAGCAGTGTTTCCATGCTGTGTTATCGCGATTATTGGCAAAATGTCAAAGTCTCCATTTGGAGTCTGAGAATAAAAGACTTGGATGGGTTTATTAACTATCGTTACCTATATTTTGTTAAATTTAGTAATCAATAATTACAATATAATCGTTTTGAATAACAATGACACAGGGAACAATAGGATGGTTGACTATGCCATCACACCAACGTAAGTAAAGTAAAATGTCGTAGCACAGGAGTTCGCAGGAAAGAACCTGACTAAACAGTTGGTCTTATTCAACTTGTCATGTCTGTCAAAACTGGTAATCTGTGATCCATTTGTTCATCAAAACCCTCATTAAAAGTCTTAACATGTTTAAAAACAGCTGTCTGATAATGCTATGCCTGTCATTGTGTTCCAATCTCTTGTTTTCCTAGTCATTCAACACACCACATTAATGAAACATTCATTTTAAAATTGTTTTGTTTTGTCGTGTCTGCCCTCATTTAAACCAAACCCCCCACGATTATACAAAGGTGGTCTACAATAACCCTGCGATGCAATTCACTCTACCTTTGTGAACATTCTGATATTTAATTTTTGTTGAGCTGAGTTAAAGAGGTGTTTAGGTGTTTCTTATTGGCATGCATTTGCACTCGATTGACTTGGATATATTGAAACAGATACTTTATTCTACCCACCACAACTTACAATGGCAGCACATGAACACTTTAAAACGTAATGCAACAAAACAGCAGATTATGCCCTCTAAAATAAGCAATGAAGTGAATCAATATCTCTCTGGCACAGCGTCAAACAATGAACATCACAAGCTTCACAGTAGTAGTAATGGTAATTTCCTCTAAACAAATCTATTACATTAGACATTAGATCACATCGTAGATCATGATCCTTTTTTTCAAGTGTGTGTGTGTGTGTGTGTGAGAGAGAGAGAGAGAGAGAGAGAGAGAGAGAAAGAGAGAGAGAGAATTCCCAATCCCTTGTATGTAGCTTGTTGAAATCATATTTCTATGGCTCTGTCAAGAATTTTTCTCACTCTTGCTGCTGTGACCTCCGCTTACAGAGAATGACATTGAAAACAGAGCGCAGACAGAGTCGGCCGGGTTAAGTGCGTGTCAGCTGACGTGACTTTATTTTCATATGCTGACAAAGTCGGTGCATCGACTCCAATACCGAAGCAAACGGCACCATCTCTGTGATAAATATGATTTCAAATCTGAGGATTATAAAATGTCATCTTTTGAAGTGTTTATTTACGTATGGGGAAGACAAACTGACAAACATGACCTTTTCTTTGTGCAATATGAAATGGAATCGATATGGTTGCCATGCAGAAGCACATTCAGGTGCTCACCCCCCCCCCACCTTGTGTCATTATGTACTAGCCAAAAGTGGACTCCTCCTGTGAATCCTTACAATAAAAGTGTCAACCTTTTTTCTGTAATTGTCATCAACAAAATTGTATCCTCAATCTACTTGTTTAGGAATGCAAATACATTTTTAAACTGACCGAGGTCCTGTACTTTAAAAAATAAAAAAAAGATCTTACTGTTGACCGTATTATAATTGTTTTTCTTGAAGCTAGTTAGGACATTCACAAAAGTTGAGCCTTTATATGCTGGTTCAAAAAGGAATACCATTTTAACAGGAGGCTGATTCCTTGAGTGTCTGGCCTGTTAAATGGCCCCCCATAGTCTGAAAGCCTGTCTGGGGCTGCAAGCTATTCACACTAAAACCTACCTCTTTAGATTAGCCTTCACCATTACATAATATTGCATTTTACCTGCTGTTACTTGCTAGTTTTATTGTTTCACTTGCTTTTAATAAGCTTGCTTATATGTCAGTTTTATTTCTTCACTTGTTTTTAATGTGCTCAATGTACTGGTTTTATTGCAAAGTGTAAAATGTATAATTACTATGAGTAGTAGAGAGCAGAAGTAGAGGAAAGCAGGCTTCCTGGCAATGGTAGTAAACATTCATAAAAAAAACAGCGTACCGCCAAACATTGCATTTGTGTACTCTAATTATTAACGTTACTGTCGCTTATCTCAAAGTCATCTCTCGATTTTACACTGATAAAAACTCTTTTTATTAGACCATTTATAGCTTTAACAAAGCGATCCGTCATGTTTTGCTACACCGTTCAGCAAAATGGCTGTTCTTTTTTTTCCCATCGTTTTGGCTCTCTCTTACCACATATTTAAGACCATTCTACTCCCTGTGGTCTGTACATGAAGAATCATACAGATCTTTGTTCAGGCAAACCTGCTCCGCCAGTCTTCCCAGCATACCATGTTGAAATAGAACGCGCAGCACATGCCGAGTTACAAATATTCGGCGGTGCACGACCACACGTCGCGAGCCTTCGCACTGGACACGAAAGACGTGGTGACGGCGACCATAAATCTACCATAACGCTTACACACCTGCAGATCCTGCTGGCTAAAATGAACATAAATTCTCCCAGAGGGTCTTGGACATGTTTTTGGCAGGATTTAAAAGCGTGACCAACAGTGGACTTCCTAATTGTCCCCTGTTGGCTCGGTGGTCCACTGTTGCTGAATATATAGGTCCACTGCTGGATAGGCATGCAGCTACACACACACACACACACACACACACACACACACACACACACACACACACACACACACACACACACACACACACACACACACACACACACACATTAGGAACATGCACACCATGGTCATTCATCCAGGCGGTGAGTTGAGTAATGAGTGGTTTTAGTGAAGGGGACAGCTCACCTTCTTACCAACCCTTCTCAAGGAGACTTCTGATCATTGTTGTCAGCCACAGCTAAGCACATTAAATGGATACCGCACTGTCCGAGGGTGTGTGAGCGTGTGTGTAATTTGAGATGGAGAGAAATGTGTGCATGTGTGAAAAGGAAGGAAACAGAGTGGAAGAGTATGTCTTTGTAAAACAGATTGCGTCTATGTATGTCTCTACATATATGTGCGAGAGTGGTAATCCCAGAAACCTTACATCTGTCTCCCATTATGATTAGGATAGACCCACTGATAGATGTTTAATGGACTTTCCTTTCTCTGTGTGTGTGTGTGTGTGTGTGTGTGTGTGTGTGTCATGCATGCGTGTGGGAGCATTTAGCAGCCAATCAATCACGAGCTGTCAGATGGGTAAGTGCGGGGAACAGTGTTGGCAAAGGTGACAGACACATGCACGCTCATGTGCACACATATACACACATACAGCAGGACACACAGGAACAAAACTTCAGTCAGCAGGTGGGAAATAAAATCCAGAGAGTGGTCATTAAAGCATTTAAGTATAGGCTATATATATATACAGCTCATGAGCTTAAACTTACAGTACAGTTTACCTTAATATCTCTAACAGAAGTTCTTCTCAACAGGTCCCAAAAACAACAAGAGCAATCTGTTCAAGCTAGCCAGAGCGACATGAACATGAAGGGAGGAAGAAACGGGGAGGGCAGTTTCAAAAGGGAGGGACTCACATGCACTTGTGTCTGGACCACCAAAATCCTCAAACCAAAAAAAACAGAGAAGCTCAGATAACAACACACAAACACACACACACACACACACACACACACACACACACACACACACACACACACACACACACACACACACACACACACACACAGTTAGTGTGACATTCTCTACGCAGGACACAGTCTTGATTTTGTTTTGCTTTTTCTTTACTGAGACTATACTTTTTTCAGCTTCATAAAGTCATTATATGGTGAAACAGTGTTTCATGAAAATCAATTTAATGTTAACAGGGGAGAGGAAAAAAGAAGATGAGATTCAGAAATGAATTGACTTAAATTAACCTTCTACATGCGTATGTTTATAATAAGGTACTTTCTTTGTCCCCTTGGGGTTTATTGATTTTTTTTTATTGTTATTTTTCTTGATTTACACACACACATACAGTATAAGCAGTACACAGTACAGTTTGTCTGAAAGCCTAGAATACACAATCCAGGATAAAAATAACTCTCAAGGTTATTATTTATGTTCATTCAGCTGGGAGTAAAGTCTGTAATGCTTTTGTTCCATTACTGCTTTTAACTTTGACAAACCGTAATAAGAGAATTGGTAATTCATCCAGTAATTATAAAAAAAAAAACCTATACATATATTGTCCAGGCTTTTAAAAAGGCAGCTAAAGAGGTTTAAATACCAAATCTCCCAACTGCAGTTGAGCTACTAATTGACTGCTTAGCTGGTCCTCTAAAAGATTTTTCTTTTTTTTAATTAGACACAATTGTAAAATTGTAATTTGTTTTGTCGAAGATCACTGTGGCTTTGGCTTTGTGATGGACGGTTCAATATAATCTGATACGTACAGTAGTAAAAAATGATCACCAACACAAATCACAACATACTGGATGAACAAACATTAAAAGGAAAAACATACACAAACAGACAATCTTCAGATCCCACTCAGAGATTCAGAGGTGTAAAAAAAACAATAAAAAAAGTTCAGGCCATAACAAGTGAAAACACACACGCATACATACACACACACACACACACACACACCGAAATGTTTGTTTGGTATTAGCCTAAAGCAGCCAGCGAGGGCAAACAAATGTAAACATGAAAGCACCTTTCAGTGAGCTTGGGCGTGTGGATATGTAAGGTATTATTTGTGTGTGTGCGTGTGTGTTTTATTTGTGTGTGCGTGTGCATGTGTGCGGTGTGTGTGTGTGTGTGTGTGTGTGTGTGTGTGTGTATGTAAATAATATGTGGAAGCACTTGAAAACCCCTCTGACCTGAAGAGTTGTTTACATACAGAATTAAGGAGATTAAAACTGACACAGTGAACCCCAATCCGAAATGAAAAGTCTTAAATTCACACAAAGAGCACAGACACACCTTAGTAGCACATCACAATAGCAACGAAACACACTCATACACACACATTTTCATGCTGACAGACCAAATGCGATCCTTTCTATAAAGAAGAAATGGAGGAGAGTACAAAGAAACATAGTACATTAGAAAAGAACCCAGAGAAAAACATGACAGTGCAGAATGATGGAGGGGGTATTATCTAAGCTGTGTTGCACTGTGCACGAGAGCAGTCTAACTTTGCACACAAAGAGACAGAACCAAAGTCTCATCTCCCAGATATAAGTGTATGAGCTGTTAATAATGGCTTTGCCAAGTATTTGGGAAAGCAAGTAAAATATTTGAAAGAAACAGAATGAATATTTTCACACAATGTAAAGATGTCTCACACAAAAAGATAAGGATAAAAAAATGATAAATGCGTACACATTGGCTAAAGAAACACTGAGAACATTTACATGCACACCAATATTCCACTATTATTCCTAATATGACAATATTCCGAATTTGATACAGGTCATGTAAACAGCATATTCCTATTGGATATTCGAAATAAGGCCTTTTTCCGAATATAGCATTTTCCGATTAAGAAGTGGGATATTCCGGTATTATTCGGGTTTTAGAGGCATTCTTTGGACATGTATACATCGCATTCGGAACATGCGTCTCAATCGGGGTTTTTACCGCAGTTTACGGCCACTTGCCTGTTTATGGCTTATGGTCAGCTGTGTGCGTTGCTATGGTTGCTGTACACAAACCAACCAGCCAACAGTTTGCAAGGCTGCAGACCCGATAAGAAGGAGAAACACAGCTACTTTTAAATGATGAAAGACTCGGATATGAACAGTTTTTTTGGTATGCGCACACATCGCTATGCCAACCTTTTTTAGAGAAGCTGGTTGAAGGAATGAAAGAGGGACGCTGTGTTCACACGGTCCAACAAGTCTGCTGCTGCTGGTAAACTTTGAAAAAACTCCTGTTTTGCATGCTACACGTAAACAGGAATATTAGTGGAATAGTCACTTAGTCATTCGCCACGTAAACAGCTTAGTCGGAATATCGCCTTTTCGGAATTAGGGCAAAAACCGGACTATTATGTGCATGTAAACGTAGTCAATATTTTTATTACATCCATGGTTCCTCACCAAAGTACATTGTTTGTATTCTTGAGGTCTAATAAAACATAAAAACACCTTCCTCATAAACATTTACAGGGACGATTTTCAGAGAAATTTTGAACCTAGTACTAGTGTTTGCCGAGCAGTCTTCTTCTTCTCTGCCTTTGTTGTCACATTGCTACTTTTCTTGGCATGTTACCACCAATGGTTGATCAGTGGCAGACTGATCCCATGAAATGGTGTATGTGTGACACGCCGATTCGTATGGCCATTAGTGGCGTGTTATCAAGACGCATTCTCGCTTTTTAGCGTGTTTATCAACGCCGTTTGGCCTCCACTGACTAACATTACCTTGCGATTGCGTGTGAATTTACGGCGTAGCGAGTAGTATGAAAGGGCGAAAATCCACGTAGGGAGGTTGGTCGGGGTGATGGATGGGTAAAATACAGGACTTTCACCCAGGAGACCGCAGATCGCGCCCCGCGTGTCACTTTTCCTTTGCGTCCTGCGTGTCACGTTTCCTAAACTCAATCATCGCTTTCTTCTCGCGATAGCACGCCATGTGGCGTATGTTTACGTCCGCTGTATACAGCATAGACTTCCACGCGGATAGCTCAAAATGCGTACAGATAACACGTCACTTGGCTTAAGAAAGTGGACGTGTATGTGTACGCGAAGTCATGATGCCATGTTGATCAGTGGAGTAGCATGAAACTGGCAGCAGGACAGGTGTGTGCTTCTTTGTGTAAATACGATAATGGGACTTTTAAAAATATCGCTGTGTGGTGCTACAACTGCTCAGAAACTCCACAGGGTACCTTTAAAATAAATTTGTGAAATCAATTATTTTCTGTTTGTCCAAGGTGTAGTTTACACACTGCATGATTTGGGATTTTTGTTTATCTTACATTAGTAATGGAACATGGTTACCATCTACTAGCTGTTTACATGTTTTACCCAAAATAGTATATTGCACATTTTCTTAGGAAGACTTTGTAAACACAAGCCCATGGGGAACAAACATTTAATGTGCAGAACCATATCCGATTCCAGACTGCAATTTTCTAAGTTAACATTGAGCAGAAATGGTTTGAAAGTTTTCCCTTAACAGTAGTTCAGTAACAGTAAACGTCTCTAAAACTTAGTGACACATCATGAAAAAAATAAGGAGAAACAAACAAGATAAAAATAGGTGAGTCTTTACCCATAAGGAGTGCTATGAGGACTACCGACAACTGGAGCTCCTAAATCAACTCGCATACAATCCCACTGGACCAAACTATTGGTACACACATACGCACACTTAGAATCCCAGTTCAGTTCAACCCAAACACAGCCACTGATGATCTGCTGTCAAATATGAGCAAAACAATCCATAGACAAATATTTGTTGTGACAGGGGACACAAACCAAATGCTAATTTGCAGACACCACAGAGGATTACATCTGTGAACAACCGCAAGATTGACTGGAAGGTTAGTTGAGAAATCACTGTACAAACTATTCAAAGAAACAAACAAATGAGAACAAAACAGAATGAAAAGCAAGCGATGGGAAACAAATAACATCAGCGCGGACAGAAACTCTCCACTTCTAAACTTAGTATGCCACGTGTGTGAGGTGAGGTCTGGGTGAAGAGTGCATATAAAAGAGTTCATACACAATTTATGGTAGAAATCTGACTCCTCTGAGTCTGACACCCAATCATACACATATACAGTATGCACGCAAACACACACCGCACTTATTTCCTGTACCCTAACCCCGACCGTCCCACAACGTGTTACAGATGTGGAGGCCGGTAAAATGTCCTAACTGGAGGATTTTCCTTGTCACTCAATAACCTCTCATGTGGACATTTGGTTCTCATAATGTAAATAGTAGAGCACACACACACACACACACACACACACACACACACACACACACACACACACACACACAGACAGACAGACACACACACAGACGCATGCACATACGCACAATAACTCCTACTGTACGACACTCAAAATAGCCATTTCATTATTCAGGAGTTGAATCCAAATAAAAGGCTGTTGAAGTGTGTGCATGGATGTGTGCACATTTGAGTCCCCTCAACGATATAAAACTCAGATGTGGCTTTAGATTGCTTCCATATTTCATCTTAGTGTGTCTCTATGTACATGCCCATGCTCTACCATGTGGATGTTATTTTGAGTTCATGTTAAATTGGAAATCATTCACTATATAGCCCACTTTATATTGCGTTTTCCATTTGTAGTGTTGTCTAAATGCCTCGTGACAGATACTGTATAACTCCTCGGACACAAACTACAGTATCTCACAATGCAATGTAAAAAGTAGCATTTCCAGGAGAGACTTCTTGCAATTATACATATTTATGTACATACAATAATTCTGAGATTGACTCAAAAATATTTAAAAACTGATGGTACTGGTGGTGGAGATAAAAGGCCAACAACCCTATACATCAAAAGTAGACATTTAAAGTATATAGACAAATTCCCCTGATTGGTTTACTACACAACAACACACTGTTCTGTACTACTGACAAGTACGTCGTGAAACAGCTTATCATTATGAGGATGGAAAAGAATGAAGTCTTCCTTTAAGAATTACACTGAGCTATTAGACACTAACCAGCCTTTATCTACCATCATGCATTGTGCATGATGGTAGATAACCAGGGGTACTTGTACAGTTGCCAAGGTGGGTATGTGGAAAAAATGGAGAGAAGTTCAACTAATAAAAAAAAAATTGATATTATGATTTGATTAAATTATATCCACATATTAACATTAAGTCAACTGTAATACCTGAACACTATGTTGCAGTTATGTAAGAGAGTGTGAAAAACAGGCGAGCAAGTTAACAAAAAGTAATAGCCAAAAGTAATGCCTAAACAGTTCAAATTATTAGCTAAAAGTAATGGAGAAACTGGTTAAAATAGTTAGTTGAAAGTAACTTTTAACATTCAGCTTCACACCAAGTAGTAGTAGGCTAGTAATAATACGATTGCTGACTAAACCAACCTTAATATTGACAGTTCACTTGTATAAAAAATTCACAATATCACATATATAACACTCATATATAATGAATAGTGTTATACATTTGGAACATCAGGAATCGATGATGGGGTGCATGAGTTTATCTGACAGGGCTGTGGGGAACCACTGCTCTACAGTACTTTAAATTCTGTGTATGGTGAATAGTGAATAAGCTTGGTTGTTTTAATGAGGTAATGTGGTAGGGAATCTCATCTTTGTGAGAGTGCCCAGTTTCTTATTATTTTGGCCCGTGTCTGTTGATGGCTAGCATGTGTTTGTGTTTGTACTTAGTTTGTGTTTGAAATAGAAGCTCTATAAATGTTGTCTGTCACCGTTTGTGTGTTAGATCCTGTTACCGAGCCTGTATGCAGGGTTACAGTTGGTCGATGTATAATACGTTTTATGTTGTTAGGACATATGTTTTTTTGTGTGGTCATTATGGAAGGTGGGATTGTGTGGAAATATTTATTCATGTTTTGTTTCAGCTGTGCGCCAATGGGCATTATATCCCTCCCCACATGTTTAGCTCGATTCAGTTTCTGTTCCATGAATTGGATGTTAGTGTTGAGGGTGAGCTGTTGCACCACACTATCATTTTACTGCCATATAAATTCAATAAGGGAATCTCAAAACAGTGTGTATGTGTGATGCTTAATGTGTTGGATGTGTTCCGACTTTTAGACATTTTTGTACATTATATGTTGCATTTTAATATATAGTGTTTGAATCCAGCTTTCTGTGGCTGCAAAAAACATCTCTGAACAAACAAAAACAATAAACAAAAAACAGATTTACGGCCCTATTTTAACGATCTAAGTGCACGGCGTGAAGCGCCTTGCGTAGGTACGTTCAGGGCGTGTACGAATTCACTTTAGCCAGTTTAACCGCGGAAAAAAGGGTCCGTGCTGGTTCAAAAGGGTTGTACTCAGTCGGTGTGTTTTGGGCGTAACATGCAATAAACCAATCAGAGTGTCGTCTCCCATTCCCTTTAAAAGCCAGGCGTGTTTGTACCTTGGCGCATTGCTATTATGATGGTGGATTTGCTAAGCAGGAAGGACAGATTTCCAGGAGAAGAAACTGATCTGCTCGTGCGTGAAGTGAAAGTGCGCGAGCAGATCATATATGGCACGAGCACTCTGCCACAAAAACTCCATAATACTGTTTCACATTGTAATATTTGTAATCTTTTGCATGTTTGTGTGCTGCTGCGCGTCCCTGTGTGTGCAACAAGCATAGTGTGCGTGTGCATTTTACTAATGCGCCGTTAAAATTATAATGAAATGCTGCGTTATTGACTTTAGACCAGGTTTTTGTTGGTCAATGGCGCAATGACTTTCCACTGCCTCAAGATAGCAATATGCGAAAAATGCACCTGAACACACCTCCCTGTAAGACCAGCACGCCCATGGGCATTTGCTATTTAAACGATGTGGGCGCTGGACGGGAAATTGACAACTGCGTCAGTCTTAAACTAGCAATGGCACTTTGTGCTGTGTGCAAGATTGTGCCCTTAAAGTTGCTGTTCAACTTGGTTTACTTCATTTCAAACACAGAGCACATACAGTAGGTCTATGACTATGAGGGATAATACTTAACACAGTCAATGCAAACTGTTGAATTTTTATCAAATGCTGCTCAAATGTGCATTCACAACACATAACTCAGTAGAATTTAATTTGCAACCGATAGCACGTATTCAAAACACTTTCCGGACTTTTCTTAATCTCGCTTGATAAATGAGCCGCGCTGTGAGGAAAGAGCACTTTCTGAGCACCCATAAGCCCTCTAAACAGATTAACAAAGACTTATGGGTAAATAGAGGCAGCGGGGGTGAAAAAAAAGTGAACATCCTTTTTAATAGAGCTTCCTGGAAGCAGAGTGCGGTAATGTGACGCAACTGTTTCTCTTCCCGACATTCGCTGATGAGAAATAAATGAATGAAATGAAGGTTTTAATGCTGCTTTACGTGTGTGTGTGTGTGTGTGTGTGTGTGTGTGTGTGTGTGTGTGTGTAAAAGTGTCAGAGGAAAAAAGACAAGAGTGATATTATGATACCGCTCCAAGACGCTTGATTTGCCCTCTTTTCAAAGTGGTTTAAACTGTGTGGTTGGTTTGGGCCGCGGTCTGTGTGGGTTTGTCTGGATGTGAGAGTCTCTCGAGGTCATCTCGGTTTCTTTCAGAGATATTGAAAGACTTGGCCTCTAATGTCCGACCTCTGCAGTACACTGTGCAAAATATGTATGTGCGCACACATTTGTGTTAGCTGACATTTCTTTCTTTTCCTTAGAATGATTTACTATTTCATGTTTTGTTTATCACATGTTTGGTTTTGATGTAATTTTACAGTGCAGTACGTGTAATACTGATACTGTCTTAATGGGTGGAACTAGAGACTTGACTTAAACTTGAGTGCTGTGTGTCTTGAGACTTGGAAGAACACATTTGTGTCTCAAGTTCTGACCTCTTTAAATTAAGAAATCAGGCAGTCATAACCACACACCATGAGAATCTAATTATGAGGCACATATATTGACAGAACTCGGTTTCAGTCATAGACTATAAAGTATGGATGTAGTCTCCGTGACGTAACACACAGGTTGGCTTCATTTGTCAGCCCCAGAGGTTGCCGCTTGGTTTCGGTTAGGTAAAAAAACCCTAATAACAGCTTTGAAAAGGAAAATGTTTCTGTTGCTGTGCAATTTTGCAGTTGACTTCATGGCTTCCCCTGAAGGAGATGAGACTCGACGCCAAAGGTTCAGAAACAGCTCTGGGTGAAGATGTGTGCTGTGACCATACTGTATGTTTTGTATACTGTACTGTAAGTGTCAACATATGTTGCTTATATTTATAGTTTTTAATATGAACTCGAGGAGGAGTACTTGTTGCTAAAGTAACAGCCAATAGAGATCCAAATAAACAATAAACACACACAGCTGTAAAATATATTACAGACCCATAGTTTACTGATGTGATAACCGGGGCTGGACTGAGGTCAAAAGTCAGCCCTGGACTTCTGAGAACCAGACCAGCCCACCACAATCGGTCCTTGCACTCCCCTTCAACACATGTTCATACCAGCAGGGTTCAACGTTAGCACTATTTACCAGCCAAATGCTGGTAAAATATGTAAGTGGCTGGTAGACTTGCTTGATTCACCAGCCAAAAATAAGTACAATTTTAACATTCACTAGAATTTTTGGCTGGTGGACAAAAAGTGAATGTTGAACCCTGCATACCAGCCCCTAATGTCACTTAGCTGAGTGGTGGATGTACTCAATAGAGTCAAAAAGGCTGCCTGGCTCCTGATGGCAAGATGGCTAAAGGTTGAGGGTAGAGCCTGGGTGTCTTGTATAGTAAACAAGTGATAAGTGTGTAAATTAAGCTAAAGCTGCCCACAGCCCACACAAATAGACCGGCCCACCGGGAAATCTCCCGGGACTCCCGATGGCCAATCATTGCCTGGTACTAACAAAATATCCTGTTAGTGCAAAGACTCACAGGGCCCTATTTTAACGATCTGAAACGCAAGTATCAAACGCGAAATGCGAGTAGCTTTGTGGGCGGATCGCTGGCGCTGTTGCTATTACACCGGCGGGATAAATGAGTCTTGCGCCCGACGCAAATGGGGTGGGTGGGTCTGAAGTAGCTAGGTGTGGTTTGGGCGTAATGTGCAATAAACCAATCAGAGCGTCATCTCACATTCCCTTTAAGAGCAGGTGCGCTTGTTCCATGGCGGATTGCTATTGTAACGGCGGATTTGCCTGGCGCACGCCAGCGGGAGCTGTCCGGGATGCGGCAAAGTAATAAATGCCCATCTTGACCGGGTGGCGATGTTGCTGTGGCCTCTTGGGAGCATTTCCTCAAGTCTGGAAAGGATTGCTGCAGCCATGCAGCGTGGGCCTCCAAACGCACCACCTGCTCCTGTTGTGCCCCTTCCTCCTCCCCCCACTCCATCTCCGTCCACCCGCTCCATCAGGAGCACATCGCGCATTGCCACTCCCGGACCCTCAAGTGTTCAATCCCGCCATAGTTCAACATCACGTCTCCTTAAGTCCTCTGATATTTCCTCATTTATGTCATCAACACATCCATGATTCATGGAAATGTTGTGTAAAACACAACAAGCCACAAAGAATGCTGCGACTTTTTGAGGACTGTACTGTAAAATGCCTCCTGATCTATCCAAACACCTGAAGCGCATTTTCAGTAATATTTTTCCTTGTAATTATGTATGGTTTGCAAAAATGGGAACTGCTGCGTCCGTGTGGATGAGAGAAGCAAAGTGTATGCGCGTTGTGCGCACGCTACATTATGGCCAAGCATGCGCCCCTAAAATAGCATCTGAATAACACACCACTGACTTTAGACTAGCGCCACTGACTTTAGACCAGGTTTTTCCTGGTGGTGGAATTGTTTTCTGAAACTGCCAAATAGCACCAGGGAACGTTTGTGCCTGAACACGCCTCCTCTTTTTGCTGAACCGCCCCCGGGAGCACAAGTTCATTCCCTAATTTACCGACGTGCGTCTGTGGAGGGAAAAGTCTGCTGTGCGTCGGGTGCAAATTAGGAATGATACATGCATCGGTGTACAAAGGCAATTGCGCTGGGTGCAAGATAGGGCCCACAGATGCCAATCAGCAAAACAAGTTAACCAAATAATCAATTTCTCTCTGTAGTGAAGTGTCTGATTGGCTGTAGCTGAGGACAACTTTGACAAGAAATGACTCCTATAAATCCTGTGCCTTATTTGTGCCAGTCTCTCACAAAGTGTTTGTTGTTTGTCCTATTTTATTTCCAGACAGTGGAATAAAAACACAGTTGGCATCACAGAGACTTGGAGATGCTTTGTTGCTTCATGTACTGGACACTATAAACAGTTTTAGTTTTTCACAGATACTGTATATAGTTTTGGCATATCATGTTTTTTTAAACGGTCGCTGGGTAATTTAAAAGCACTCTTACAGTATGAGTTATTATAACAAAGGATGCCAGTTCCCTTATTGGACAAGCCGAATAAAAATAACTACTATAAAATTGTGGGTGGGCTTGTGTCCAACACACAGAACAAGCAAGAAAGTGATTTTTTTAGCATCGTACAATCCTCTGCCTGTTGAAGTAATGTTTACTGCTATTGATCCACAGTCCTGGTGAACCATTTTACAACATGGCACTGTAATAACCTAAAGCCGCCTTTGACTGTAAACTGATATTTAATGTGTAACAAATAAAGCTAAATTTAAGAGAGAAAGAGGGAGAGTATAGAAAATATACAGAGAAAAAAATAAACAGTTGCACCACACATACACACGCACCTCTTAATTGAAATTCTGCAATTTGGTCAGAGGACGCTGCAGTGTTTTGTCACATGCAGGCAGTCACGATCAGTCTTTAGAAACATCCACGCAAATAAATGCACACCAACACACACACACACACACACACATGGCTTTGTGACAAATGCGCTCTTTTCCTCAGGAGGGAAGCTGATACAAACATAAAAGCAGTGAAATTCATATTGGCTTCTCAAACTGTCTCTGTTCTCTCCTGGGTGAGTAAACATTAGCATTTCAAGTGATTCTCTGCATTATCCTAATCTGCTGTGTGTCACTTGGCAGTTTCCTCTGTTAAAATGGCATTCATTTATTTCCTGATGTGGACCTAACCTCTTGTTTGACCGCAGGTTCCGAATATTTTACAGTAGGTAGATGATTATCCACAACAAGCTTAGTTTGTGTTGGCAAGAATTATGTCAAGAAAGTTTAACGTTATTGTGTGCTTCTTCATATAACCTGCGGGGGAAACAACAAACTATGTACAACATGAGGTATTGTGTGTATCATTGAGGTCTAACGAACATGTTGATTGCATTTTCTTCATAAAACATCTGCAAGGCCATTTGTAAAATCCTACATTGTTGACATCCGTGTTTACTTGCTTGCAGTCTACTTTTTTCCTGCCTCTGATTGCTGCGTTTTTGGGTCAATCATTCACATACTGTGAAACTACTGGCAGGACTGTTTAGTGCATCTCCCGTGTCCGTCCTCATGAGCGTGCACGAGACAATACAAACAGGAACCCACTCATTAAAAGCATTGCTCTATAGCATTGCTAGAGGACAAACACTCCACAGGGTACCTTTAAACCTCCTGTTGTCCTCGGGTCAAATATGACCCATTTTCAAGTTTATATATCAGAAATTTGGATTTCTTTCAACAAAATTGTCAAAAAAAATAACATGGGTGGTTCCATACAACGCTCTTTACAAGTAAAATAAATGGTCAGTTCACTGTTCTCATTGGATTTGGGTGTTTTATTCAATTTTATAGCATTTGAAAAAAACGTTTGAAAAAGTGATAAAAACATCAGGAAAAGAGTCAGGAAAAGCGTAGAAAAACAAAAAGTTGCATGGGCGACCGGAAGACAACACACGGGTTAATACACTGCAAATCAATTTCAGTTTGTATGAGCTTCAATATCTGTATTTACGTGCAGTTTTTCTTTGATAGAAGTGTTCATCTTAGTCTGCTTGTGCTTTGTTCATCGCAGCTTGGAGCCTCTTTTAGTCATGTTTCGCACGTTTGTCGACAAACTGCAATCGGAAAATACAATAAACCTGAAACTAAAAGCAAATTAAACAAAAAAACATTGGCTGAACTGCCTCAGCACTAAAGGAAAGTGGGTGTGAATCCATGAATTCAGCAGACATTAACAACCTGGGACAAACAGCATGAACTGTTTAGCTCTTTTCTTTAGTGTTTCTTAGTTTACCGGTATTGATTAGATTAAAAGCACTTTGGATGATGCTGAATCCTCTGCGAGACCAAACAGCATGTCCAGTCACCTTTGCCTTACTACTACATCCAATGACTTGAATAGAGATACTGTGGGGCATCCTTTAGTTTCTGGTTAGTGTCACTTAAGAGCAGTTCTCCTTTTTTTTTTCAGGAATGCTCTGCTTCCCAGTAGGCTAATGCAGTTTCACACATTCATACGTGGAAATAAAATGGGACCACCCAGCGAAGTATTGCTTTAAGTTACTGTATAACAATGTATGACGGATTTGCTGTTGATCGGTTGAACAGCAGAAAGGAAACTACCTCATTGAGGCAGCAAGCAAGGTGGGTTGGCCTTGATTGGTTTAAACCTGTATGACTCATGGAACTTCATAACGTGTTGGGAACACTGATATAAAGGTATACATGTCAAAGTAAGTACTCAGTTTGATAGCACAAACTGAGTATGTTAATTACTATTGTTTTTTCAGATGCTGAAATCAAAACTGGCTTACTGATCTCACTTTGAGAAACTTGTCACCTCCAAAATTGTCTTAATGTTACTTTCTGTTAAAAGATTACTTTGCATTATTATTGACATTTTCGAGGGAGAGCAGTGAAGTGTTGAGTTTCTCATGAGTTGAATTACAGTACATGTATGATATCTATTTGTCTTTTTGGATTTCTGTCCTTTTAAAGATGCTCCCTGGTTTTCCCATACAGATCTCGTTTGACTTTTACACTTTACAAATGTACCTGCTAGAAGCTAATCAACACCTGATGTGTAGAAGGATTAAATCCAGATGACTTTGATTTACTGTTGAAATGAGAGTACAAAAAAATAAAACATAATGAAATGCTGTAAAAAATTATTATGCTCAACTAACATAAGGACCTTTGAAACCACAGTAACATTTCCTGGAGCTCAGAAACCTAAAAAGAGCCCAGCCTTTAAAGGTTTTTGATGGAAAGGAAGTTATAAGTAGGGTTGGGTATCATTTGTTTTTTTTTCCGGTGCTAAAGCAATAGTTTTAAAACAGTGCCGGTGCCTGAACCGATACTTTTTAAAAAAGTTTAAAAAAAATAAAATAAAGAGCACAAAACGACAGTTGGCAAAATTAAAGAACGGCTTGTTTATTGCTAAGGCCAATGATTTGATTGAAATGAAATTATTTATTAACAATGTAATAACAAAAACTTAATAACATATTTCACCAGTAAATTGCTGTTAAGTGACAAAAACAACCACCAGATGGGAAAAGAGTATTTTACAATAACTTTAAATGCACCACGAAGCTTTGGCTACCAGTTTCAAGTGAACGCACCGTCTGTGTTGTTTTTCTGACAACGGCAGCTGCAGACTGTTAACGTCCCGGTGTTGGAATCCTCTACAGTGAGATACAGTCACACTTTACACCATTTAACATTAGCTGTCAGCATTTAAACCAGCTACTAGCTAACGGTAGGCTAACGTTACTTGCTGCCAAGTGTAATGTTAACTAGCGTCCCGTGCAGCGATGCTTCTGTTGCCTGTAATGTCCGTTTCAGAGCATCAGAGAGCAGCGCAGACATTTCAGTGGGTCCGAAATGAGACACCGAAATCCACGTTGCTATTTTGTCCGGTACTGTATTAGCACCGGTGTTTCGGTACCCAACCTTAGTTATAAGCAGATTTAGCATTCAACATCACTGATTGGTCAAATTCAAGCTTCATGATATTCCCCTTTAGTAAACTGTTTGCCAGTAATTGCCTTTGTTAATTAGTAGTAGTAGTAATTGGCTTTCGAAATGTAATATATTATTATAAAGAATTGTAATTCAAATTCTTTTTACAGTCAAACCAAAATATCATTGTCACTATTTCAGTCATGTGCTTTTGCATTAAAATTATAAATAGAATATTTTACTTTTCTATTTGTCCAGGTTTGAACTGATCATCACTTACTTAAGAGCTTTAAAATGGGTGTGCACACCAACCGTCTGCTGTTGATGTCTGACTGGGTTCCACTGCAGTTAAATGGTCTCCTTGTTCACTATAAATTATAGCATTTAACATTTAAATTAGTGCTGTCAGTTAAACGTGTTATTAACGGCGTTAATGCAAACCCATTTTAACGGCGTCAATTTTTTTATTGCAAGATTAACGTTTTATTTCACATGCTGTTGCAACAACTAGTAACGTTAGAAAACTACAACACCACACCGGATCTAGCTAGACTGGAAACTAAACAACAGGCACGCCGCACACACTTGTTTGGGCTTGCGAGCCGGCCAAAGAGTAGCAGGCTAACGTTAACGTTTTGAGTGGATGGCGAGCGTGAGACGCCGAAATGGATGCCAATAAGATTCTGAATGGAAAGTTTACTTTTAAAAAGTTGCCAAATGGTTCCATTGACAAGACCAAAGTGATCTGTATGTATTGTCGTTGTGAACTGAGCTATCATCGCAGCACGTCCAGTCTGAAATACCACTTGATGATGGCTGAGCACACAGCTGATGCGAATTCTCCGCCCCCTCGTCAAAGCTAGGCGACAAAAGCAAAAGCAAAAAGCAAGCCAATCCACTTTTCCATGTTGATAAGAGCATTACAATGAGAAAAAATAATGGGATAAAAAGAAATCAAGGGACATTTAGAATAGATAAAAATGTGCGATTAATTGCGAGTTAACTATGACATTAATGCAATTAATCACGGTTAAATATTTTAATCGTTTGACAGCACTAATTTAAATATAATCACCCATGTCGTCTGATAGCTATATAAAAAGCCAATTAAGGCCATAGCAGCCCAGCAGTCTAAGGCACAGACCATGCAGCCACAAGACCTCTGGTTTGATTTTGGCTTGGGGCTTTTCATGCATGACCTGCTCAATCTCTCTTTCTCTCTCTCCTCATGTTTCCTGTCACTCTCAACTGTCAAACTGTCCAATAATGGCAAAATATCCAAAAACATTTCAACACCTGCACTGCTCTGAAATGCCCTGGGACCAACGGCAGTCCCTCTTTTATTCAGGTCTCTACCATCAATGTCCTGCTGAAAGGTTTAAATATAGCCCTAAACATCAACACACTCACACTTATAACAGGTTTGCAAAATTCGCCAACAACAGACTAATGTGAAAGCTGGTAACTGTTGCTGCAACTTTCAATAACCAATTAGATTGTTGGCTTGCAGTTTAGAGATTGCTTGTGAAAGATGAATCTGATGTTGCAATTGAGCTAAGCATCATTCCAGCAAATTCATGTTGTAGTTGTTGGGCCTGAATCATTTGTGAATCAAACATGTGTATCAACATAATGACCAAATTATGGCCAATATTCACAACGCGGGCTTAATCTGGTAACGACATGAGTTGCTTTAGACTGCTCCAGTGATATTGCTCTTTTCATACCACAGAGAATAATGGCTATCGTGTAGCAAAATGGACATTTGTTTTTAAAGATTTTTTTTTTCGTGTGGCTTTTTTGGCCTTTATGTCATAGGACAGGAAAGTTGGTAGAGATGGGGGATGACATGCAGCAAAGGGCCACGGGTCGGACTGGAACCGGGCCACTGCGGTAACGGCTGAGCCTTAGTACATGGGGCGCACGCTCTACCAGGTGAGCTACCAGGGCGCCCCAAAATAGACATTTATTTACATATAAATGACATAGATTATTACTGCACCACTGATTCATATCAGGCGGTGAAATTGATAACCTATGAACTAAACACTCTGCCATTATAAAACACAGGAGCCTTCATGCATGAGCTCTGTTTCTCTGTCTTTCTCTCACATCCACAGTATAAACAATCGTGCCCATAAAATCAACGGGGTGATGTAATCACTAACGTGATGTGATCCACTTTGTTTCCGCGGGTAACTCACTTAGAGACACATTATGCTGGATGGATGAATGGGGGGATGAATGGATTGAGGAGAGAAGGCAGGATGAAAGAAAGAAAACGGAGATGGATGAGTTTGGGAGAGTGAGGGAGGGTAAGTGGGATGGTGGAGGGAGAAAAGGGGGTAACGGAGGGGAAGGAAAGGGAGAAGTTGTTAAGAGGACAATGAAGTGAGAGGAAAGGTTAACTGATGAGAATAGAAAGAGATACTTTGAAAGTTGAGGTAAGATTAATTAGAAAATAAAAATAAAAACATGTCAGAGAACAGACATGTTTTAGCAAAAACAGTGAGGTGAAGTGAGGTGAGAAGAACCCAGTCAAAGAGAAGAAGGGAGGAATGAACAAGTGACTGAGAGCACATGACAGAGATAGAAGCAGAGTGATATTAGATAAACTAATTACAACAGACCTTCCTTTTCCTGCACTCTCGCAGCCTCCGTCTATATCTATCCATCTCTTCTGCCGGTCATCGCCTCATTCTCTCCGACTTTCCCGGAATACAAGCGTGATGTTTTCCCGCCGATGGCGAGTGGCTCTGCTTCCCGCAGGCTCTTTAAAGTGAAATCGGATACGTATACATCCAATCGGAAAGCTTTTAACTAGCAGAGCTATGGGTTGCCAGGTGGGTAAAGTATTTAGCAATAGGGACACTCAAGAGCGTGTGTGTGTGTTGTGGAGTGTGTGAGTGTGTGTTGTGGAGTGTGTGCATATGTCGGTGAGTGAGGAATGAAGCATTTAGTGGTCAGGGGACTCACATAAACTCTTCAGTCTAAATAAATCCGAATGTTTAGACATTTGTGTATCTGTAGGTAACTTTTACCACATTACAGGACTTTTTTTTTTTTTTTTTTTTTTTGTTTTTGTGTGTGTGTGTGTGTGTGTGTGTGTGTGTGTGTGTGTGTGTGTGTGTGTGTGTGTGTGTGAGAATTCCATCCCTGCAGGACTACTTAGCAGAAACCTCTCATAGATTTCAAGGCCATGTATTATTCACAAAGGAAAATGTTTCCTTCACTCTCCCCAACCCCCACCACACACACACACACACACACACACACACACACACACCAAAACAACACACACACACACACACACAAAGACACACACACACACACACACACACACACACACACACACACACAAACAGCACCTCGCATGTTTAATTACATTAGGGTGACTGGGATAGCGCTTCACACACTGTCTCTCTCTTTCTCAGGCAAAAAAGATTCACACCATCATTAACAATCAAGGTGCACTGTGTAATAATTTCACGCCTGCTCCTCTCATCCCGCCACAGAATTATTTATTGGAACACATTCACTGGTGAAGAGTGAATCACCAAAAACAAACAATTGTTTTTCCTCCGCCGGTCTCTCTCTTTCTCTGTGTATTTAAACAAAGGCAGATACTGCAGCTAAATGGGGAATTTCATTAGCATAATGAACAGCAGGAGCGAGAAAGAGAGTCTTTTTTTATTAGGGTTGTGTGTATAATCCACAGGTTTTGAATGCAAGGTTAAGGGATGTTTTTAATTGCTTGCTTAGAGGGTTTTTGGTAAATTAATTGCTGTGGGACTATACGCCGGAACAACAATGGAAGAAAGGGGCTCGTATTATGTCATCAAAGATTTTGGCAGACACCTCAAACCTGGACCCCATTTCCCCATGCATTTGTGTTTAATAGACTGATGTGACCAAAAATCTTTGAAATTGGTCCAGTACTGAGCAAGATTGCAGTGACGGGTCGGAGCGAACAGAGCTGCAATGCAACCTAATGGAGCAATTGTGCAGCCTCGATTTTTGTCCACACCACATTGACTGCTGCTGTATAAGAACGCGGTTGGTCGCCTATAGAGGATGTCAGGGTGGATGGGTGGGTGTTAAAACACAGGACTTTCAAGCAAGGGGGCGGAGTTTGCTTCCCAGGGAAACGTGTGTTTTAATCCAAACCAAATTCCTAAACTTAACTAGTTGTTTTGGTGCCTAAACTTAGCTTTCATCGCTGCATAACGGTCACTTTTAGTCGCCTAAACTTAATCGTAATCTCCGCTGAAATGATCGGCAGCTCGCAGTGCTCTGTACCCGGCTTAAAGTCACCTATTCTCGGGTAACTGAACCACCAACTATCACTGACTTGGCGGAGCACCATGCGGAGCACCACGCGGAGCACCACGCGGAGCACCATGCGGAGCACCGTGGCCAGCGTCGCAGAGCTCTAACTAACTGCCGCTGATACGACGAGCTGTGACGGACATCTGTAGCTGTGTCACGAAGCTCTGTAGCGGCTTAAAAAGCTAGCAACTGCTGCTCAGCTAGCAACTGCTGCTCAGCTAGCAAGTGTCAGCTCGGCGTCATGGAGCTCGTAGCCAGCCTCTGTAACTGGCGTCACGTGACCAGCCGGCGGTCATCTAGTTTCGTAGGATATCATATGTTTTGGTGTGCATACATTTTTGTATAGGATATCATATGTTGAGAATGTGTTGCAAGGATTGACAAAAGAACAGAAGTGAAACTGAGTTAATATCATCATTGTAGTGTCAATTTATGGACAATCAGTTAAAGAGAAGAATGAGATTATTTAAAAAAATGTTTTTGTGTCATTGAATAGATATTATGTCCAAACTTTCTTGTGAAGGATGTCATTAAAAGTAAAGATTCCCAGTTTTCCAAACAATTACAGTATTTAAAGAAGTTTAATAGTCGATTTAAAGTAACGATATTAGGGCCCTATTTTAACGATCTGAAACGCAAGTATAAAAAGTGAAACACGAGTAGCTTTGTGGGCGGATCTCGGGCACTATTGCTATTATTGGCAGGATAAATGAGTCTTGGGCCCGACGCAAATCTAAAATGGGTTGGTCTGAAGTAGCTAGGTGTGGTTTGGGCGTAACGTGCAATAAACCAATCAGTGTCATCTCACATTCCCTTTATGAGCAGGCGCGCTTCGGATACTATTATGACGGCGGACTTGCCTGGCGCACGCCAGTGGGAGCTGTCCGGGATGCGGCAAAGTAATAAATGCCCGTCTTGACCGGGGTGGCAATGGTGCTGCGGCCTCTTGGGCGCATCTCCTCAAGCAGGATAGCTGCAGCCATGGAGCGTGGGCCTCCAAACGCACCACCTGCACCTGTTGTGCCCCTTCCTCCTCCCCCCACTCCATCTCCCAGACCCGCTCCATCAGGAGCACATCGCGCATTGCCACTCCCGGACCCTCAAGTGTTCAATCCCGCCATAGTTCAACATCACGTCTCCTTAAGTCCTCTAATATTTCCTCATTTATGTCATCAACACATCCATGATTCTTAGAAATGTTGTGTAAAACACAACAAGCCACAAAGAATGCTGCGACTTTTTGAGGACTGTACTGTAAAATGCCTCCTGATCTATCCAAACACCTGAAGCGCATTTTCCGTAATATTGTTCCGTGTCCATGTATGGTTTGCAAAAATTGGAACTGCTGCGTCTGTGTAGATGAGAGAAGCAAAGTGTATGCGCGTTGTGCGCATGCTACATTATGGCCAAGCATGCGCCCCTAAAATAGCATCTGAATAACGCGCCACCGACTTTGGACTAGCGCCACTGACTTTAGACCTGGTTTTTCCTGGTCTGTGGCGGAATTGTTTTCTGAAACTGCCAAATAGCACCAGGGAACGTTTGTGCCTGAACACGCCTCCTGTTTTTGCTGAACCGCCCCCGGGAGCACAAATTCATTCCCTAATTTACCGAGGAGGGAAAAGTCCGCTGTGCGCTGTGTGCAAGATAGGGCCCTTAGTGTTATAAGTTAGTTTGGGAAACGTACACAATTTGAATTGCTATGGCAGAATGGCACTGTTCCTGTAGGACATGCCCATTCTCGTTGTCTCCAAAGAAATTAAGAAGAGTTTGGTTGTAACGTTAATATACCCAACACCCGCAGTTAGAAACACACATGGAAAAATACACTTACGCGTATTAATCGCCTGTAGCCTGCTTGACTCAGTTTGCAGAGCCATGTAGCCCGGCCCCTGAAGCTGCACAGTTTTATTAATTTTAATCAAGTTTATTATTATTAAATGTATCGTGTTCACAAATTGCACCAAATTCGACACTGTACATAATAGGGTCTCTAACAATACACCTGCCAAGTGTAAATTAACGTTGCTCAAGATAATCGAATGACAGACACACATAGACAGATTCCTCACCCCTTTAGTCAAATGTTCTATTTTTATTGTTTTACTGTGTGTGTCTCTCTATGTGTTTACTGTGTTTGTGCACATGTCCCTTCTCTGTGTGGATAAGACAGCTCTATTAGATTATGCTTGGTTGTGTGTGTGTGGCTGGCGGTGAGGGGGCGAGTGGGTCAGCCGTGTCTGATCAACCCAAATCAATAGCATGACGGCCGCAGCCATATTTACCAGCACACACATCAACCTTCATATACAGATCATACAAAAGCCACACTGACATGTTGCAGCTATTTTCGGTAGCATCTTGCCTCGTGTCCTTCTACTCTGTGAACCCTTTTTCAGTGGTGTGTCACTTAATAAATGTCACTTGTGTGGACAGATTCATACTTTATACTTAAACAAACACAAACACAGTAACAGATTCATTTAAAAAAAAAAAATCATTACTTGTCATGGAAAAGAATGAGAAGAATCATCAATAATAAAACACAATAAATAATAAAACAAAAAAGTTATTCAGCAGTACAGCAGTGTCTAAATTACAACTAATAAGCCTCACAGGATATTTGATTCTGATTGGCCCGGAGGTTGTGCTTTATTTTCAGACGATTGTGTAGCTCTGGCATAGTGGCCTCATAACGGTCCTAAATTAATAGTGATAGCTGGAGGGCTGCTTGTTTCAGCGGTCCAACGCTAATAGTGGTACTGTTTATTCCATGAGTAACACTGATAGTGTCTACGTAAAGCTTTCATTTAGTGAGGGTACTTCTCCATGAACAATGTTAAACCTGGACTTAAATCATTTCTACACCTTTGGTTTGGCATGTCACGAATACCTAAGTTGGCACCACAAAAAGTCCTTCCTTCTGTTTGGAATGGTTATTGAATATATCTGTTATATGTCCGTAGCATTGGATGTAAGAATGTGCCATTTATAATCTTTACCAGAGTCTTCCTCTTTTCTACTTATTCTTTGATGAGATAAATTAGCAACCACTGTTAGTTTTGCAGAAACACATGTTTAGATTCTTTAAAGTAAGACAAAATATGTATATGTTTTTATACTAAAACTCAGTTATCATACATGCACGTTTTATTAAATTATATCCAGCCCCACCCCCTGTTTGAACTAGAAGTCACCCAACCTGCATTTTCACCACAATGGCAGTCATGGTTGAAGTGCTCCATCCCGCAAACTGATGAAGCCACGAAAGAGACTTCAAAGGCCTCAGGGCTGTTTCATGCTGCTCTATGTTTTACAGATTCAGTTTCTGCAGCCATTTCTTAGTCCTACTGGAATTTATATTCCAACCTCGCATGTGTCTGTGTCTCTCCATTCACAATGCCTTGACCTCTATAAAGCTTTGACATTTTAGTCAAATAACATGGGCTACGATTTCCTGTTTCAACACTGTGACACCCAAATCAATGTGGGTTAAAGATACAATTCGTTATTTATCCACCAAATCTATATGAACGTGAGATATATTCATAGGTAAAAGGAGAGACTGAAGAGGAACAAGTGGGCTCAAAGTTACGACTGTATGTCCAGATCTTTGTTTTTAATTTTTATTCAAAAGCTAAATATTTACAATAGAGTATCTGATGTTTTTTTGTAAGAATGTATGAGTTGAATGCAGGAAAGTTAGATACTCTCTTCAATGGGGAATAAAAGAGTACTCCACCAATTTAGCACAAAGGTTGTCGGACTCATGATGAACTGAGTTAAAAAAATCAAAATGAATTCAGCATAATCAAATATATTATCTCATATACCAGGCATTCTTCTTTCTTGTTAAGAACGTGGTGCCTACATAACCCACAATGCAACTCAACCACAGCAGTTCGGTCGGAGATTCGGGTGTGTTATGCTGGTAGGGGCTAATGTAGCCTCTTGCCGCTAGTCTGCAGCAGATGAGAAATGAACTACAGAGGTCTGGTAAGCTCACTTCTTTCTAACTCCACACCACCAGATTTATTTTAATTTTCAAACCGACACCGGCACAATTGACATCACTTGAGGCAATTTAATCGGACTTCGGCAAGCTCCCTGTAGAGCCACAAAAGGATCAGGACTCAGAAACAAACTTTGATGTTTAAAATCGGTGGAGTTCCTCTTAAAAGTACAAAGTCTTTATCCCGAGCACTCAAAAATGGAACTGCTTTGCATAACAAATGACAAAAATGTTCAATTTTCACAACCAATTCATGTTAAATGATCAAACTCATAGACGAAGACACAATACAAAGGCAATCCACATGCACAGCAGATTTGTTTGGACTAAATAACGAACAGATGTCTGCAGTTGTTACGAATCTGAGCTAGTTGAAGTCCCTCGCAAACTAATCTTAAAACAGTGATTTTGATGGTCAGAAAAGAAGCCCTCAATGTAATCATTTGCTCAGCGAAGCCAGTCGTGTTGCTAACAGTGTCCCAAAGGGAACGCCATGCTGGAACTACAGACTGAGGCTTTCATGCTTGGTCCAGCAGCTAAAAGCTCTGGATGAAATCATCTTCCCCTCCAGATTATGGCATTCATTACTTCTGAAAAGCGCTTGGCGTGAAAAGAGAAGGATGGAGGGAGAAATAATGAAAGCAGGAGAAGCAGTAATCTGCCAAAAATGTATTCATCTGAGGAAGTGGCACACTTCTGTTGGTAAACGTATGGACAGAATGAAATGTAAATGTGTGTGTGTGTGTGTGTGATGAATGAAGGAGAGGAATAAAAAACAAACAAGGAGAGGATGCAGAAAGACATACAGTGGTAAAGTGGCACATGTGGTGGAAGAGAGAAAGAAAGAGAGAAAGATCATTGGTGGGTACTGTAGAACTGATTCAGTTTGAATGAGACATTCTTCATCTCTCTTCGCAATGTCTCCTCATTTCGGCCATCAAAGCTCTTCATTTTCCATCCTTTTTTCTCTCCAATGCTTGCCTCTCTTTTTCTTCCTCTTAATTTCTGTCACTTGTCTGTTTCTCACTATTCTTATTCCAGTAAAACAGCATTTTTTTTCTCTTCCCTCTTTTCTCTCTATGAAGACCAGGAAACATAATCCGATCCTTCCTATTTCAGAGCTTATGGAATATGAAAAGAGTCCTCTCAATTCTGCGACTCAGCAGGATGGCAGTTTGGAATGTCCCATAGGGAAAGAAAGCTTTTTCTTTATTTATCTATATATTTTAATATGGATGTGTCCAGGGGAGACCAGTATATTTGTGACAGCTGTCGAATCAATATTCATGAGGATGTTCTCAAGCTTGCCTAAAACAGATATTAGTTAGGGTTTTCTTTTTGTTTGTTCAGGCTTTACATGTTAGGCCGGTTACACACTGCACGCGTCTCGCGAGCGTCGCGTTTCTGTTGCGTCTCAGCTGCGTGGATTTTTCTGTGTCCTACACACCAGAAGCGTGTCTGACGCGGCGCTGCTCCTGCTGCTAGGTACAGGGAGGGATCTCGGGCCATAGCGCCAACAGATTCACGCGACGCGTGCAGTGTGTAACCGGCCTAATGTGATTACTCTTTTTGTTAAATTCTTGGGGCAGCCTCTAGCGCACCCAGTAAAAGCATTTGCCCCATGTTGGTTGAGTCCTGCAGTGGCGCAGGGTTTGAATCTGACCTGCTGCCCTTTGCTGCGTGTCATTCCCCATTTATCTACCCCTTTCATATCTATCCACTTTCTAATAAAGGGAAAATGCCCCAAAAAATAATCTTAAAAAAAAAAAAGCTGCATTCTTTGTTTTTATTGCCACTAGGCAGCGAAAGAACTCCAAACCAAGCTGATGGACACAGTCTCAACACATGATCATCTCGTTAAGGTGTTTTGGCTACCATGTCAATGCATTCTCATGAACAGGTTCGTAGGAAAAAAAACGTTATGCGCACTAAAACGTATGACATTATACGAAAACTAGGAGATCGCCAGCTGCTCACGTGACATCGGCTACAGAGCTCCATGTTACAAAGCGGCAGTTGCTACGGGGCTACGCATGGTGCTGTGGCAGGTCAGCGGTAGTTGGTGGTTCAGTTACCTGAGAATAGGGGACTGCGAGCCAGGTACAGAGAACTGCGAGCTGCCGGTCGTGGTGCTCCGTCAGGTCAACAGTAGTTGGTGGTTCACTTACCCGAAAATAGGTAACTGCGCCGGGTACAGAGCACCGCGAGCTGCCGGGTCATTTCGGCGGAGATTACGGTTAAGTTTAGGCAAGAAAAAGTGAGCGTTACGTGGCGACGATATTAAGTTTTAGGCACCGAAACGACTAGTTAAATTTAGGGAAAAGATCGTGGTTTGTATTAAAACACTCCCAAAGAACACGCATTTCCTGGATGAAAGTCTTTAGTTTTCCCTGGGAAGCAAACTCCGCCCCCTGGCTTAAAAAGTACTGTGTGTTAACGCCCACCCATCCATCCCAACCTGCTCCCTACGCAGCCAGCCGCATGGTGGAAGTCATACAAATTACAGTGCTTAACTTTTCGTAGCTTTTCGAACATATGGTTCGGTATGGCTGACCATGTTAGCAAACGATTGCCTATTTAATAATAATATTTTATACTTTATTAATCCCGCAATGTTTTCTGTTGTTATCATTATACACAGGCCTGAATTAGACACACATGCTCAGTACCTATACATGCACTAATGGAGAGATGTGGAGTGAGGGGGCTGCCCATGGAAAGGCACCCCGAGCAGTTGGGGGTTCGAGCAGTCGTAGTGCCCAGTTGGTGAACTGGCACCTCTCCAACCACCAGTCCACCACCATACTTTGGTCCGTATGGGGACTTGAACCAGCAACCCTCCAGTTCCCAAACCAACTCCCTACTAACTGAGATACTGCCACCCAGTTGGATTTACAATCCAAGCAGATACAGTGCAACATTAGTGTTCATTAGAAGTTGTGTGACTATGTGACACATGTAAGTCAATTTCAATTCAATTTCAATTTTATTTGTAAGGGACAGTGCGCAAAGTCAACATAAATTAATCATTTAATGCATTGCACCAGAGTTAGCCTTAGGCTAATTTGCATCTGTAGTTCCACAGAAAGCACAAGTACAACAATTTAAAAACCAAACGACTTTAAACGACTTTAAAAACGACTAAAAGTCAGCGTTTCTTTTAGCTCTGATTTAGTTTCCAACTCCTGGCTCTGTAGCTTATATCTCGGTATGTAGTTGCTAGATTTGTGACTTTTTCCACAAGTTAGTTGCTGGTTTTGTATTCTGCCATATAGCAGCAAACAGCATCCAGAGCTAGTTTGCTGGGAACAGCCAACTGCTGTTCCTGAGAACCAGCCTGGAATCCCCAAATGGCACGTGAAGGACCATGAATGCCAATTTCCTTAGTCCTTTCGTACGGTGGCCGACAGGGGCAAACAAACTGCAACTTTATGAAACACCTGCAAATACACCAAACACAAGAAAATTAAGAAAACTTCTTAATTAATTTGACAACACATGCGCAACATTTAGCAAACACGCTGCATATACACACAAGACAACCAAATACACAAACGCGCTGCAAATACACAAACGATGCAAAAAGAAAAGCACACAATCCCCGAAAACAAATGCACCAGAAAAACACTGCATCCAGTTTACACAGCGGAAGTTCTCCAGGCCTCTAGGGGGAGCGCTAAGTGGAACAGCTTGATTTTCGACCCCACGGGTAGACAGCACTCTGCCTTTTTATTACCACGAGATTACAGACACGTCTCTGCTGATTGGGTATCACCTGTGACCTGAGCCAATAAACTAGAGACACGCCCACCAAACGAGAAAAAACTTATCTCAAACATCGACTTGATATTTACAGTCTATGATCTAAAAAGCACTTGCACACCGTTTCCCAACGGTGCACACTGTTCTGAGATTGAACGTGACCCGGCTCTCTCTCTCTCTCTCTCTCTCTCTCTCTCTCTCTCTCTCTCTCTCTCTCTCACTGTCTCCAAAGAACTTCTAATATACCAAGAAGTTCCACTCCCTCGTTACTTCCGGCTTCTGAACTGGTTGCAGTTCCACCAGAGTTCCATATAGGGGCCGCTCACAGGCCAGTGCAGAATGAATGGGGCTCTATGGAGATATACCCCTCAAAACCCACTTTTCTCAGGATATAATTTTGTCTAGTAATTTGAATGTTGCATTCGAAAGGGGAGGCTAAGAAAATGCACACTGCTGTGTGTTCGATTTTTTTTTTAAAATGTAAATTAATAGCGTATACAACACATATACGGCCAGAGATACTGCTTTACGGCAAGCTCTGAGTTGCTTCCTTTGTTCTCATGAGGCATGACAACACAGCTAACAGGTTCGGCTCTCCCTGTTAATACACGTGCTAGAAAGAGGTTTGCTAATGTTTTAAAGACCACACCGAAATATTCACTCTGATATTCAGGCTCTGCTTCGGATGCCGTCAAGCGGGATCTCCGATCGTAATCAGTCCTTCACTGACCAATCAGCATTCATTAGCAGAATGCTAGCGTGTTATGGGCTACAACGACTCACCCTGTAAGAAATCAAAAGGACATAAGTACTCATTCATTCAACTTTCGACCTATAACCCATGTTGAACTTGCAAAAACTACAATCAAATCTGAGGTTTCTCAACGACAATCAGGCGAAAGAGACACATTTAGCCGTCTAGCTCCATAGAGTCCCATTCATGTTGCACTGGACCGCGATCACCCCCAGTGGAACTCTGGTGGAACTGCAACCAAAATCCGGTACAATGGGGCTGGATAGGGAGTGGAATGGCTTTCCGTAGACCTGCTTTGCTGTCTCTCTCTCTCTCTCTCTCTGTCATTCACTCTCTGGGGTCAAAAATCAAGCTGTTCCACATAGTGCTCCCCCTAGAGGCCTGGAGAACTCCCGTTGTGTAAACTGGATGCAGCGTTTTGCGTTGTTTAACAACCTACACCGGTGGCACCTAACAGACAGCAGTGGAGTGTTAACATGTTTAACAAATGCAGCCGGTGTCATGATTTTCACATACTGCTGTTAAGGATATGCTAGTCATCGACGACGTTCCCCTTCCGGGATTGTTCCGGTGCCGCCGGACATTCCGCTGGATGTCACTCTTTTTAGGCCGGATGTCCGTTACCTTCCGCTTTCTTTGTGTTGGCATTTTAAACTCCAGTGGATTTCTGAGGACTATGGTGAACTGCTCCTCAGATCTCTGCAGGGTAAATCCAGACAGCTAGCTAGACTATCTGTCCAATCTGAGTTTTCTGTTGCACGACTAAAATAACCTTTGAATGTTCACATGTTCTACCAACACAAGTTCCTTCCCGAGGCTATTTGGCAGTGGCACTGTGGCTCCTTCCATGATTCTAAGGTTATGCTAATGTCAACTTATTTGATTGTATTCATATGTAGCACATCTTGTTAACAGCTGGTTGTTAGTGTTAATTGATGTTCATTGTAGAGATACATCTGAACTAAATAATGCATCTTGTAGCTAAAACAGAAGAAAAAGGAGGGAAGCTATAGCTTATTGAATGTCGGTGATCTGTGCAGAAACGCTCCAGGTAAGAAAAAAATGTGTTTTGAACTACAGAGACGGTTATTAAATTGTGTAGTACCTAAACCGTTTAGAGCATTGCACTTACCTCACCTTGAGTGTTTTGATTCCCGGAGCTTTACAATACAAATAGTCAGATCAAATGGTATTTTCAGGTGACTTGCAAGAAGTGGAGGTTCGGCTTGTCTGACACTTCAAACAACTTGAGAAACATGTATATTTTTCCATTACAATAACCCTATGCATCAGACTGCATGGGAACTGTGCTGGCTCAATGATTATCTTAAAAACACAGTCATCAGAGCAGCAGAGCTGAACATTTTAAAACACGGATAAAAGGATCTTGTCACTTAAGGCTGATTACATGGTTTCAGTATTGCAGAGCGGGCATTTGTGAAACGCTCGCTCTTTCTCTGCCCCTCCTTCTCTGAGAGCTTTTCTGCCATACTTATCTGCACTATTTATTCTATTTAAACCAAACCCTATGATGACTGACTGCTTCCATGTAATTCATAAACGAGTCCCGCTGGGATTTCTCAGATAGGTGCTCTACATAGTGAACCATTTTGCTGCAGTTAAGGGGTCAGCTTTGAAAATACGTGGTAGAAAAATGACTGGGTTTGTGTGTGTGTGTGCGTGCATGCGTGTGTGTGTGTGTGTGTGTGTGTGCACGAGCGAAAGAGATTTTGTTCGACCATGTGTGTGTTTGTCTCTGTATGTGTGTGCATGCATTATCGATTTTCAGGGCTTCTCCCCTGGATAGCGGATTTTTCTGGGCAGAGAGACAGTGCACCCCCCTGCAGAGCTAAATCTTATGTTTCTAAAACCTCTACACAGTTTCAAGCCATTATCTGTCCCTTATTCCTCTCAGTTTTAGTCATCCCATCCCCTACGATAAATCCCTCCCTCCTCTTTGCTCGAACCCCTTCCTCGCGGTCCTTTCAGCTGTTATCTTCTCGCCATCTCTCCAATTTGTCCCCTTTTTTTCATCCCCATCTGCCCTTCTTCTCCATTGCCAGCCATTTGCTGCACATCTCTGGCTGTTTTTGTTTCCCCTCTCCGCTCTGTTCTCCTTCTCTCCTCACGGCCTCTTGCAGATGTCGGATCAGACAGAACAACATGACTCACAGAGAAGGGCTCAATTCCCTTTGGTTCACCATTGGATATCAAACAGGACTGTGTGATGTGTGTAGAACCTTAAATAATCGCTGGAAACATGAAACACTGACAGAGACTAAACTGTGGTTGTAAGACAGGTCATACTGTCCACAAGAGGACTGCAAAGGGCTCGTTTGAAATGCAATCTGTTTTAGATTTAGTGCCTGAAATGGTAACTTACTTTACAGATAAACACTATGGAGTATTATAAAGAGGTCATGAATGGAAAAAAAGCGATAGCAATTTCTACAGACTTAATGCTTATTGTTCCTAATTGTGTCACCAAACACTGATCCCAAGTACATGTGCTCTGAAGTCTACAGTCTGAGTATCTGTACTTTAGAAGTGACTGGATACTGTAGTAACTGATTTTAAAACATCTTTTTCAAAAAATAAATGTAGTTTTACGATATCTTTTCGCCATGTGTAACAGAAAAGTTTTCTTAATTTTTCAGAATTTATGAATGCAAAACAAGCATAGAGTAAAGAAAGAAAGGGGGCATCTACACTATCAAAAGGCACAGAAGCAGTTGGGAGTTAAAATCTGTGGAAACGAATAAGCTTGATCTTTTTACACTAATGAGAAATGACATGGTGAAAAATGATCCAAAGAGTCACAGTTAACCGGGCAAAGGGGTGGGAGTATGATTTACAGTGGCAGAGAATGTCTAGATAGACTATCTTAAAGTATTCAAACAGACTTCATTGGACTTGTTTTTAACTTTTCACTTCAAAATGCATACAGATGAAAAGTAGCTGTCTGTCTAAATGTGGCATAGATTTCATCTCAACAGATTCAATGATGATGCTAATAATAATGAACTGATGTGCGTTGTCCATGATAAATAAAAAATGTTCAACTTGTTTTGTTAAAACGTTTTTCCCTTATGCCATTTTGAAGAGACTTCATCATCAGACAGAGCCCACGGAATGCAGATTGGGGAATGAGATGAAATAAAAAAGTAACAAACCATGCAGACATTTCAGGAATGAACAGAAATAGATTGATTAATCAGATATACAGTAGATTAGCAAAGAAATCCAGTAAGCATGGAGTATAGCTATGACATCTGGTGTGGTTCAAAACAAGATTTTAGTGTTAAAAATCTTGATAACTGATGGCCAAAATTGTAATACCTCCATCTGTTTGACCATTTTAGTGATGCATAGGGGCAATAACTTCCAGAAACTAAAGCAGCTGGGACATCTGGGTTGTATGGGTTGCAGAGGAAAGGGGGGAGCACACCATGATATACGGTGGCAAGTCATAGAGAGAAGTATGCCATTGTAACGTGATACTATTACACTAATCCTTTCCATTTAGACACACTTCAAAGAGAGAATGAGCCCAGAGGGGTGTTCGGGTGTCAGGGGCAGTGTTTATGTAAGTGTGTGTGTGTGCACATTCTTTGCTATAATGGGTGTGCATCTGCGGGGGCGTTAAAATGTGTGTGTCAGTTGAGGGTGTTTGGGTGTGTTGTGCAGAGAGGTGAGGACTTGACCCCCGAGGTTAATCCTAAATCTTAACCATGGAGAAATGTGATCCATAACACACACACACACACACACACACACACACACACACACACACACACACACACACACACACACACACACTGGTGGCGGGTGTAGAGGAAGCAGTAGGGTGTCCAGACGGTATTAGCGGTATTTTTAGCTTTCCTCAAATGTGAGCCAAACAAAGACTGCCTTTCACATGCCCAGTCTGGCCTCCCTGCCTCCCATTTTCTTTCCTCCTCCCTTAGTCTCCTTTTCTTGTTTTCCTTTCCCCCCCCCTTCATTCTTCCCTGCATGTGCTTTTTTTATCCTTCTCTGTCCCAGTCATGTTCATTTTCTTTAACCCCCCCTCTCCCTCCCTCCATCCCATCCCTCTCCTCCCTTGAGGCCCATTCATCCCACAGTACCTTAATAAACCCTGCCTCTCTCTTGTCCTCCCTCCAGTCACAAGTTTCTTTCTCTTTCTTTCCCTCTGTCTTCATCACGACCCAGCAGCTCTGGCTAAATAAACAGTGGGTGCACAGCTGGTGACCAGGTTTATATTCCCCCCTTTTCAAATCTCCCTTTCTCTTTCCCTCTCTTCCTTCTCCCCTCTCCTCTTTCCTACCATCCTCCCCTCCTTCCATACTCTGTGTTAGAAGCCTTCAGAGGCTTTGCAGTTACACATCCACTAGTGATCACAGTTGTCGCCATAATGGAGAGCTATTGGACAAGTGACAGAGTTTTGTCTTTAGCCTTGGGGGCACTGTGATTATTACTGGAGGGCCGGCATTGAAGATGTAATCGGTCTGACCAGATGAAGGTTTTCAAATGCCACGTTTCGACTTTAATGGCTTGAAACAGCATCTGGAGTCACCTTGGATTCACCCAGTTTCACAGTGAAAAGTGTCCTTATATTCATAGAAACCTGCTGAATAACTTCTGCAGCACATTCCCCTCCTCTGTTGTCTGTTTACATGCTCAGTATGGTCCAAATATTATTATTATTATTTTTTTTGCCGTGGTTAGGGTTGTTCGTGTGAAACAAAAGTATCCAGTTGACAATGCCAGTCACAAACGGAAACACCGTATTTTTATTTTATTTTTTTTTGGCAATCAAGTTGTAAGCTCTGTAGTTGAGAGCAGTAATGTCACAGTGTGCTGACATACACTTATACATCAATACAACAACGCCACAACGTGAGAAGTTTAACCACTGGAAGTGGTCAGAAGTCAGAAGCTGTTTACTTACTCTTTATTAACACAACTTAATCCTTTAGATATTTTGAGAAAAGTATCTCTTTATATGGAGAAGAGAAACCTTTGGTCTAGTCTAGACAGAGTAAAAGTGTGACATTTACTGATGTAATTGGACTATTGATTTGACTCTCGCACTCTTCACCTTCTATTGACAGTTCACATTTTTATGTTATGGCTGACAATGAGGTCCCGCAATGCATTTTGAAACCACTAAGCTCTAAATAATTACTGAGCTGAACAGAACAGGTTTGCGAGAGAACTGTATATGGAACATTGTGTTAATCACATGTACTACCGTTCAAACACAGGACTCAAGCAAACAACTGCAAAAACAAACTACACATGAAGACACAAATGTGTACAGTATGCAGGTGTAACAGATACTCAATTGCTATGACTATGGGCCCAGAAGAATTTTAGGTTTGACTACTGGAGCACAGAGATACTCAGACAATGGTGCTTTGAAGTTGAACAATGCCGGCTTTTTTATATAAAGAAATGGTAAATGGATCCACATACAACAGACAATTTGATAAGGACAACAGTTTGAATACCAAGATTTACAATTTTGGCAAATAAAGATCCTACAATACCTTTTTTTCTAATTCTTTAGGTGCACCTTTCTAAACTGTGTCACACTAAACTTCAGGTTTACAGTTCGATGTTCAAGTTACTATGGAAGGAAAAATAAATAAATACACATACATTCATTGAAATCACAATTATATACCCCTGTATAACCTAATACAGTACAGTAGTACAGGTAGGCCGTGCCATTATTCCTACTTGTGCCTGATTGGCTTAAACGGACATGTCAGTCACTCTGCTCACTGTGATTGGACAATGCCTCAAACCCATATACCTACATGCATTCTCTAGTGATTTAATTCACCCAGTCATTACCACAATACATATACTTATACACATACATACACATATATACATTCCATTAGCCCAAAGTCATGTGGGTTACAGGCATGTACACAACCAAAGGAACTGGCACATAAAAAAAGACAACTGTATCAGTCACAAACACAGTCACACTCACTCAGACACACTTTTAAGATAAGGCTGGGATCGGATAAAGCTGGCTATATCGCAACCCAACCAGGCTTAGCTGCGTGCGTAGACTGCGTGTGCATTTCAAAGCGATCAAGTGTGTGTGTCCAGACTAACCCAAGTGTGTGTGCCTCACTCCCTCTTCTTCTGTTTCAAAGAGAGTAAGCTGAGAGGTGTCACATTATAAGAAAAGAGCTGGAATAAAAACAAAACCTGATCAGTGGGACATAGTTCAGCAGGCTTAGACTGTGTTTTGGATAACGCTTTCTTTGACAACCATATCTCTGCTGCATTACAAGGGTATTATTTGTGAGTGTATTTAGTCTTTATAAAACCCCATTATAACACTGCCTGGCTTGGCCCCCCTTCTTAGAATGGGTTTCAGCTCTAAGATCATGTTTGTCCCTCGACGAGGGGAGTGAAAAAAGATGAGTGCTACTGCACTTTTGGGAACCCCTGCCCACGCAAGAGTCTGGTTGTTGAGGCGTTATTAAAAACAAAAACAAGAGTCTGCCAGGTGATGTCTCCTGGACGCACAGAAGTGATGCTGTGCACAACTCGTTTAGATCATGCAAACTTCACAGTTTAATTCAGAAATATCCCGCAGTTAAACTTGATTAATCGTATCACGTGAAAATATTACCTAATCTTCTTGATAATTCTGTAAAACCATTTTGAAAAATATAATTATTTACTAAACAAAACATTGCAAATCCCACTTTAAATGTATATGTAGGAATACAAGGATGAGTGGTGGTCAATCTCAAGGCATACTTTGTTATCTGAATAGTCATACTATGACCATCATACATATTCTTCATGTGCCCAAATACAAATGTATTTCATTTTGACATCATTTTTACTCGCACACCGAAACACACGTTGCTTCGTGAGGGAAATAAGCTGAATTTGTCACACCTGTTAATTGCAACCAAATTACACAAAAGAAGGGTTGTTTTTTTTACAAGTGAAACTACGGTAGCCTTGAAGTGCAAACCATCACGGCAATCACAGCAAATCGCCCCAACACGACAGCAAATCACACAACACCACAGCAATTCATACAACACCACAACAAATCACACAACATCACAGCAATTCATACAACACGACAGTAAATCACACAACACCACAGCAATTCATACAACACCACAGCAAATCATACAACACCACAGCAATTCATACAACACGAAAGTAAATCACACAACACCACAGCAATTCATACAACACCACAGCAAATCATACAACACCACAGCAATTCATACAACACAACAGTAAATCACACAACACCACAGCAATTCATACAACACCACAGCAAATCACACAACACCACAGCAATTCATACAACACAACAGTAAATCACACAACATGACAGCATATTATAGCAGACAGCATATAACACTGTCGTGTTGTGGTGATTTGCTGTCTTGTATGATTTATTTGCTGTTGTGTTGTGGCGATTTGTTGTCATGTTGTGTGATTTACTGTTGCCTTGTGTGATTTGCTGTTTCCTTGTGTGATTTGTTGTCGTGTTGTGGGAATTGCTTTCGTGTAGTGGCGAATTGGTGTTGTGTTGCGTGATTTGCTGTTTCCTTGTGTGATTTGCTGTCGTGTTGTAGCGAATTGCTGTCGTGTTGTGTGATTTGCTGTCGTGTTGTGGCGAATTGCTGTCGTGTTGTGTGAATTGCTGTCATGTTGTTTGAATTGCTGTCGTGTTGTGTGAATTGCTGTCATGTTGTGTGAATTGCTGTCGGGGTTTGCACTTTAGGGCCACTGTATGAAACAGGGCCAGTTAAAGTGACAGCCCACTTATTGAAAACAAATCTAGCAACAAGAAATCAAACGGTCATACAATGTCGACTCCCTACAAACTGCTGTAGTCAAACAACAACATTAAACACTTTTGTCTGCTGTGCGTAAAAAAAGCAATTATATAGATTGTCCATTTATTTTAACTGGAGGACATTAATCAGTTCTCTCAGATTGAACTAACTGCAGAAAACTGAACAGAAAATGTTAAATTCCATTGGAAAACATTTGTACTGAAGTGTGTTATGACATTTTCTCTGCCACTATGCTGCAGCATTAATTTGAGGGATGCATATTATGTGTGGCCCTACATATCTATCTTTGTTTAGGTATTTCTTTGGCATGAGCAACATGACACTCAGGCTTCCAGTACATGGCTAATTCTTAATTATTATCATTAAAGCTCCCCTGCCATTTCAAGCAACAGAATTAGTTTTACTTGTTCATATAATTATTGTAAAGATGAGTGTCCTTCTGATAGGCCTCTCATTTGGAGACAAAATGTCTCATTTAAATTGTAATTCAACTGAAATTGCAGTTCATTTCTGCATTAATGATTCATATTTGTGATAAGCAATGAACTTTAAATCGATTTCTTCATATAAGTACTACTCTAACTTCTGTGACCTCAATAATGGAACTTTTAGTGTTTTACTTATTTTACCGCAATTTAGAAAACTCACCAGTCTGAGCAGTGGTGCTTCATGTTAATCTGTGTCACCACTGCCACGCTGTGCATTGGTCTGTCAAACAGGTGATTGAAGGGCAAGAGTGTCACATTATAGCTATTGGGTTCTACTTTATGGGCTGAGTATGATGGCTGAAATATAACCTTCTCTGATGTGGACATAAGAAGTGTACACGTGCAGCTGCAGACATATAAACCACAGCAGAAGTAAGGCCTATAAACACATGTGGCAGATGATTTTCGATCGTATTTATGGATGTTGAATTTGGAGTTCTTGTTTCCTGAAATGCATTTTACCCATTTACATAAAACCATTGTTTAAACACTTTACTACACCAAATAATGACGATACAAAATGTCAATTTCAATACTTATACACTGCACCCTATCTCTTTTTTTGTTTTTGGAGTGAATGAGTACAAGCAAGAGCTGCTGATGGATGACAACAGATGAGGGTAGGTGACATGATGTCATGACTGCCATTCACAGACATGCCCATGTCGTCATTGTACTGTCATTACATCATTCATACGTTACTCAAATCTATTTTACTATCTATGTGCACAAACCTAAGAACGTGAGGAGACTAGAAATTTGCAGAAACCTACTCAGACCCAACTTGTATTGTTGTTCTTCACACAGGCATTTCTTTCTAACTGATTCAAAAGGCTTGGCTACTCTCCACCAGCTGGAGCAGCTCACTGAAATTTTCATATACTACACAGCCCCTATGAGCTTCCAAAAGGGGGCAAGCAGCACAGGCAACAGCCGGCATCACTGATCTGTGGAGACCCAGCTTCACGTGGTCAGGCTGGGACAGAGAAATCTAGCAGTGGTGTAGGGAGGAAGATATTCACTATTTAGTTTTTAAACACCACTGGAAAGTCATTCTGCAACGGAAGCAAAAGGGAAGCTTGAAGAGAAACTTCCTACCATCAGGTTTTACCCATTAGATAATAACTGGAGAAATGTTATTGATGGATGTGAAGGAGCTAAATGCAGTGACTTGTGCAGAAATGATTAGTCAATTATTTGATTCGTCATTAAACAACAAGTTTGATTAATATACATAGAATCACTTTGGACTGTTGGTCGGACAAAACAAGCAATTTGATGAAGTCACTGAGGGCTTTGAGTAATTTGAGTTGGCCATTTTACACTTTTTTGGGGGATATTTTCTAGACTAAACAATGAATCTAGAAAATAATTGAATGATTAATCTTTAAAATAATAGTTACCTCCGAAGTGTGGAACTCTGTTATATCATCATCATTACCTCCCTTTCAAGAAACCAGTGAGTATGTTTACATGCACACTAATATTCCACTATTATTCCGAATTTGATACAGGTCATGTAAACAGCATGTTCTGTTTGGATATTCCGAATAAGGCCTTTTTCCGAATTTAGCATTTTGATGATTAAAACATGTGGGATGTGCTGGTATTATTCAGTTTTAAGTTTACGGCCAGTTTACGGCGCCTTGCCTGTTTACGGTGCCTTGCCTGTTTACAGCTTACGGTAAACTCTGTACGTTGCTATGGTTGATGTAAACAGACCAAATAGCCAACAGTTTGCGAGGCTGGGGTAGAGATCACTCTTGTATAAAGTACTTGAAAGCAATACTTGAGTAAAAGTACAAGTATTTTACCAGAAAATGACTTTGGTAGAAGTTAAAGTCACCTTTTAGAATATTTCTTGAGTAAAAGTCAAAGTATCTGATATTTACTGTAGTGAAGTATCAAAAGGAAATGTTTGACATTAAATATACTCCAGTATTAGAAGTAAAAGTAAAAAAAACTTTGATTATGAACTTTATGGCCAAAGGTGTTTAACGTTATCTTCATCACCACTGTCGTCGAGGTGGTCATCATCTGTTAACAGAGCCTGCACCAGATGCTTCCATGACACTATCAGTCATAATGTTTTCTTCTCTTCTTCTTCAGTTTTGGCCTGTGTTTTATTTTTTTATTTTTTTGCAGCCTGGAAACAAACCAGCCCGGTCTCATGGCAGTTCGTGATATGGTCACGTTATTTAATCTATTAAGTCGTGGACAGGACACGATAATGTCGTTTTTTTCGTGTGGTGATTACGAATTTTAAAGTAGTGTATTTCAATGGGAAGCATATTTCGTGATCACAGAACGATGACGGTAGCGAGTAGTATTGATGAGGTGAAAGTCTGCGCAGGGAGGTTGGTCGGGGTGGTGGACGGGTCAAACAACACAGGACTTTCACCCCAGAGACCGGGGATCGCGTCCCGCATGTTGCAGTTCCTTTCCTCGTTATTCTCTTCCTAACCACAACCGTCCCGCTGTTGTAGGTGTATCCTGCGTGTGACGGTTCCTTTCCCCGTTCTTCTTTTCCAAACCACAACCGTCCCGTTGTTGTGGCGTTTCATTTCCCCATTGTTGTGTGCTTCAAAATCGTGACCTGTACACAAATTAATAAATCAAAATAACGTGACAATTTTTCAATATTTCACAACCTGGCGTGAGACCGGGTTGAACAAACAGGCATTAGGTCACCAAGTGGAATGGAGGGTGCATTATCTTGGCAATTTAGGAGCAATGATTCGCCAAATCTGCTTTTTTTTCAGTATAAATTTTATTTTGTAGTAACGAGTAACTAAGATGCCTAGGGGAAATGTAGTGGACTAAAAGTATACATTTTATTTAGGCAGTGTAGTGGAGTAAAAGTAAACATTTCCGGAAATATAAATAACGAAGTACAGTACAGTACAGTAAAGTACAGATATATGAAAATTCTACTTAAGTACAGTAGAAAACTATTTGTACTTTGTTACATTACAACACTGGTAGAGATACATACCTGAAACGTGAAAAAACTGCTGGCTTTATCAGACCGTGACCTCCAGTGCACACTGGGGAGTGTCGAGCAGCAGGGATGAGAGTCAGCACCTCCATGACTCAGACCATGGTTCTCTGCAGGAAAAAGGGTTAATGGGTGGAGTCATTCTCTGCCGCAAGAGAAAGAGTTCAAGTAAGTCTTGTTGTGTTTTGTTCATAAGTGAGAGTGAGATGGAACATGATACCGACAGGTGCATTGGTGCCGCATCCGCAGTAATGTGGATTCTGTTCTGGACTGTCATGGTGAAGATGGGAGTTAAGCCTGATTTGGCTGTGAGCTTTGGGTCCTGACTGACAGAGAGAATGAGATTAGAAAATACAAGTGACCGAAATGAGTTTCCATCACTGGATGGATGGGCTCAATTTTAGAGATCAATTAAGGATCCTGGACTGGGCTAGAAGGAGGTCGAAGTATAACAATTGCCAGTTAGTTTTGAAAAGAGTTGAAGTGGTTTGGACATCGGATTAGGATGCCGGAGGCTTTCCTGGCAAAGTATTCTGGGCACATCCAACTGGGAGGAGACCGCGGGGCAGATCCAGAACACACTAAAGGGATTACAAATCCCGTCTGGGAGCACCTCCGGATCCCCCGAGGAAGAGCTAGAGGATGTGGCTGGGGAGAGGGATGTCTGGGCTACCTTCTGTATTTGCCCGTTGCCATTGCAATGTTTTTTTCCCAAATTTTACTATGCCTGTGTTTCTAATTCCTGTATCTGTATTTATATATATATATATATATATATGTATATATATATATACATACATTAGTTCAGGCAGCTACAATAATCAGGCAGCTACAATAATCTTTGTTGTATTAGTACATATGCTGTTCATTTAGAAATGGATTGAATCTGAATTTTAATTTCAAATTTACCTTTTAAACAGGGTTATGTAGCTGACTACAATATAGCGTTCATATATAGAGACACAATCCTGTCAATGTGAGGGCTCACTGGGAGAACAGATTTGTTGAGTTGAATCCGGAGTTAATAAAGTGTGATGACCCCCCCCAGCTTACATGTGAAGTGATAATCATCTCATTTTACAGAAAGATTCCCTGCCACTGTGATGTAAGTGCACATGCATGCCGAACTAAGAGGCCTCATCACAAACAAAGCAATGAAGCATGAAAAACAACTAGACACTAACTCCCACCGCCTTCTGTCCATATCACACCCATTCATATCCCAGCATGCAGCAGCGTACTCTCTTTTACATACAGCCATATCCCAAATGCGCAAAACAACTATCATTTTATGGGCATCAGAAATAGCCTGTGGGGAAATATGTAGTTTAGTAAAAAAAATTAAAAAAATCCTGCAATAATCAAGTTGGGAAATAATTTAGGACACACAGGCGCCAGCACATAAAAGCAGTGATACACACACACAGACACACAGACACACACACACACACACACTAATCTAATAGATGAAAAATCCTTATATATTCATGATTCAACTCCACTAAGATGTTTTTTGTGAGCTGATTAAAATTTCCAAGCACCAGGAAAATAATAATAATGGAGCATTTGTTTTTCTTTCATAATGATTAGTTAAACTGTTCGATTAATGGGCACGCAGTTGCTGTTGGCCAGGAATAATGTTTGGTTGATTGAAGAAGAGAAAGAAAGGGATTTTGCTCAGTGGCTAGTTTAGCTGAGAGGAAGAGGGGGGGTGCTTCAAGCGCTGACTGTGATTCACGCCCATTTTGGAGTGAAATTCTTTCCTGAAGGTCATTATAAATGTATCTAGTCAGGTAAAGTGTTGGCACTCAGATGACTCACAGTGTTTTTATGGCAACATTTGTTTTAATACTGTGCTCTCAATCATTTTTGATGACCTGTTTTTCAGATTTTGACATCACTAGAGAAAAAGTGTGGAGAGGAGAAAACGCAAATACATTATAAAAAAAACACTTTGTAGTCATTATTAATGAAGGACACTACGAAAAAATCGGGCTTTAACATCATAATGAGCTCCACTAGCCCCTGGTATATTTCGTTTTTGCCGCAGGGAAAAATTGAAAATCACTTTTTTGTCATAAATGTATTATCATTCAGTTCAGTAACGGCAAAATCAACATCAGTCAATTGACTGAATACATTAGACGTGTATAACATTTAACGTTGAGAAGGTTGAAAGTGTGTATTGGTCTTTGGTGCGTTTAATATGTTCCTGCATACCATGTACTTTCTGAAAATGGAAGATTTATGAGTTATTACCAATAAGATACATCCAGTATACAACCACACAGTATTGAAACTCATCCTGTCTGGCTTTACATGTACATGTTTATATATTTGAAGATTAAAGGTCAAGCCTTTACAGCTCCATTAGCTCTGCCTTTGATTACAGAACTACAGTTACAGCACATAACCACTGGTGCTGTGTATATTATGCAGATGGTGTTGGCTAATAGAGCACCTGGATTGCCTTCAGAAGAAATGCAAGTCAGTGGCCTGACATTAAAAGCATGAAATTAATGTGATGAGTTATCAGCAAGCCAATTTACAAAAATCGTGTTTTCTTTCATGACTGATCAGATATTTGACATGGTTCAGAAACACATAGCCACCATAACACTTAATTTCTAGACTGCTTGGAATTGGTCTCCTTGTTAATCACCCACATCAGAGCATTCACTAGAGCTATAAATGTGTTTAATTCGAAAGTGCAGGCTATTATAAAGCTGCCTAACCCCTTCATGGCTTCTTCTGGCACGACACGACAGTCTGCCTGTCTGAGCATTCTCCTTGTTTGGCACTGAACAAAAAGAAACCCAAGCCTAAACTCTTGTCCTTTCTCCTTTTCTCTGCACTTACCACAATACATTTAGACAACAGAGCAAAGGGCACATGAGAGAAGGTAAAAAACAGACAAAATAATGGCTGAAAAAAAAGATACAAGAGAGAAATGGGATGGGCAATATAAATAGAATGTTAGAAAAGAGCCATGGAGAGGAGAAAGAGATGAGTGAAAGAGCAAAAGTGAGGTGATGAAAAGATAAAGACTGCAGAAGAAGGAGAAGAAAATAGCTGGGCTAATACGGTCTCATTCTGGCTAGTCTCGCATTGCCCGACCTATCTCAACAGCGCTGTGGAGGTAGTGCTGTGGAGATACATACATTCTAATATAATAGAAAAAAAAACACTCTGGGTTGTTTGCATTTCTTCTAACCAATCACAATCGTCTTGGGCGGCGCTAAAGTTCCGGACGCAACGACGGTGGCTTTGCAAAATAGTCTCGGGAAGGAACTTGTTTAGGTGGAACATTTGCACCCCACAAAAGAAAACGCCACATACAATATTAAATGAAGTTACCTGTTCACAGAATACAGTAACGTGAGCTATTTAAATTAGCTGGGTACATGGTTAAATGTAATTTGCTGTTACCAGTCTATCACTGTGTGTACTTCATCCATAGCAATCTGTCACAAAATGTCCTAGATAAAGAGTAAATGCCGTAAACATATTCTTTGTAAAAAAATTGTTTCACGTAGCAAAGGGATTTTAGGAACGGCAGCACACACAGGGCGGGAGGTGAGGGTCAAAGCCTGACAGCCTTTATCCTGGAAATGTACTTTTGTTGAACCAGACTACATTCTGGCTAATTATCTCATTTTAAGGTCAGCATCTGAAGTGTTTCTCTCAAAAAATGCCAAATGCCCAACAAATGATGACTTTACCACCCCCTGAAAGAAAGTAATTTTTACCAAAGGGCGTATGACAGCAGTCCTCAAACTATGACTCAGAACCCAAGATGGGTTGCGGGACAGTTTTTGAAGGGTCTCAGAATAGCAAAATGTCCCTCGAATGAGCCCAAGATGATGTAGTCTCGCATTGCCAGACCTTTCTCTACGGCGCTGCGGAGGACGGTCTGGCTAGTCCACACAGAATTCCGGGATGGGAGAACAAAGTGCTTTGGTTTATTGGCATTTGTTCAAACCAATCACAATCGCAACGGCGCCTCTGCAAAATAGCCTCTGGAAGAAACTTGTTTTGGTGGACATGTGTACGTTCAAAAGTTGTTTTAGTCGTGCAACAGAAAGCTCAGATTGGACAGATAGTCTAGCTAGCTGTCTGGATTTACCCTGCAGAGATCTGAGGAGCAGTTAGCCATAGTCCTCGTACATCCACCGGAATTTAAAAGGCCAACACAAAGAAAGCGGAAGGTCACGGACATTCGGCGGAAATGAGGGACATCTGGCGGAATTTCCGGCGGCACCTAAACAATCCCGGAAGTGAAACGTTGTTGATATAGACTAAAGATGATGTGAGACATTTTATATATTCTTTGTTCGGAGAAGAAAAGTGGAATAAAATAAGCAAAAGAGTGCCTGGGTCGGGTATAGGACACTTTGAGAGTTTAGTGTAAAATAATTCAGCACTTGCTTATCGTGTCTTGGGTATTTTTATGCAAATGACCTCACAGCAGAAGGTTGCTGTATTTTGATTGAAGGACTTGTTTTAAACTGCACAGTTGTGAGCCATGTTTGCTGATATTGATTGGTTCTGTCACCCCTGTTAATGGGCCCTGTGCATCAACTAGCCCTGATTGCATCATACAATTTACCAACCAATTACTCATAAACCCCTGGCAGCTAGTGGAAAATAAAAGGGTGAAATTGCAGATCAAATCCATCATTGTCAAATCTCACTCTAAGAGCAAACCTATAATAGAAGAACAAATGTGTACAATGAAAAATCTCAAATGCCATTTAACTTACCTTCCGGTGTAATTTCCAGAATGTAACTACAATATGCTATCAATAAATAAATTAAATTAATATTAAATATTCCAAATTTTTTCTACCTCATTGATAACAGCCAGAGTTGGTTGAAAGAGAACTAAAAGGCATTTGAAATATATTAGATCCAGGTCAAACCTCTGCCTGAATCTAGCTCCCTGAGACACAGGTTTTATTTCTTGATGTACTTGCTCCAGTTTTGTTTTGAAATTCCTGTTTTACCTACAGGCCAATAGTTTCACTCACTGATAGCCACCCTCCTGTCGATGACTTTGTGACTTAAATCCGAGAGCCTGATGCATTGAGTAAATGTTCCTCCCTCCTAGTTCCCTGAAGCACAGGAATTGAACTACTGTGGGTAGGACTCACACAGCCAGATGCAGACTGCATGTAAAATGCACCGTTGGCTTCTCTGAAATTCAGTAAAAATTAGAACAGTACTACAAGGAGGTGGGCTACTTGGAAAGAGGAGCGTTTCCTCTCTGTTCACACTGTAGTTTGGTTTATCACTAAGTATGAAATCAAAGAATGTGACGCTTAGATGTGTTTTATCAAAGTTTGGTCAATGTTCTTGCAATTCAGACACCAAAGTTTTGCTCTCTATTGCGAAGAATGTTCGTTGCACTTTTAATTTGTGCCATTGGGACTCTAAATAAATTGAAGGCTCTTAATGAAGCTAACGACGTATTAGCCTTCGCTTTTTTTTATCATGACTAAGTAGATGAATAGTATTGGTAATGGTCTTGAAGGGTGGATGCTTCCAGGTCTGACGTGGTTATGAAACTCTGTCAGTAATGGAGCACATCAAGAACAGGGGCACCATGTTGACAGTTGGAAGTCACTGTCTACACACACGTCTGTGTCAGTGTGGGTCTGTGATGGAGACCGTCTGTGTGGGTGTGTATGACAAGGCTTTTGACAGTGTCAACTGTGTGTGTGTGTGTGTTTATGCATGCGTTTTTAATGTGTGGGAGCATGACAAAGAGTTGTCAAGCATGCATGTGAGTGTGTGTTTATGTGCATCTGTAGAGGAGGGTGACAGGACATTTGACAGTGTTGAATGCGTGAGTGTGTGTAACGGAGAGATGAGGCATTTAACAGTGTTGAATGTGAGTGCTGCTGACAGGGGTAGTTTCTTTCTGAAAACCGTATAAAACCCAGAAAAGTGTCTTTCAATATCATGTTACTGGGATATTTTTATTTATTCATTTTGTGTTTCCTTGAGACAAAGTGACTTTTAAAAAGGTGTACCTTCTTACTTAACTTGTTTTACTGTAAAGTGTATTTGAGTACTTTGAAAAGCGCTATGTAAATAAAATGTTTTATTATTATTATTAACTAAAAAATGGCTTGTTAATTTTTGTCGCTGAACCCTATAAGGGTATGCAGAGTGGCAGGCATCTCAGATCCTGCCAAAGAAAAATAGCAAAATAGCCCCCCTGGGCCCAAAATCCATTCACAGTAGTAAACAGCTTTGTTTTATGGTTGTTCATACATCCTATAATGGAACAAATAAGGCAACTGACAATGGCTTCCTACTGTATCACCACAATATCTGATTTACTGACTTTGTATCCCATTAAGTATTAGCTCATAGCATGGTAATTGACTGGGTTTGGATGCACACGCTAGGTTTTTCATGGCACATACTAAGCAGTGTTACCACTATGTCATATGCAGGGCCTTTTCAATGATTATCTTCCCTTAAAGTGTCTGTTTAATGACTGCATTGTCTTTAATACTGTGTGTGATTGCATTTTGAAGCCCCACTGCTTTGTTCCAAAGGAACCATGAACCCACTTTGCCATTAACAAAGTAATATAACAATATTCAAAGCTTAACCACATGTTAATTTCCTGTCTAGAACGTATCTTGTTATACTTTTTCAGGAAATGGTGTTTTTTTGCTTCTACTGTGATAGCCACGAATAACAGAACAGACTAAAACAGAATGAGAAAAAAAAAGGATGGATTAACTCGATAAAACAATCAGAGTAATCTATAGAAACTTCTTCCCATACCGTAAGTAACAAAAGAACGCTTGGAGCAAAGAGCTCATTGGTTGTTGTGTTTGTACTTGGGATAATCTGCAGCCTTTACATTCAAATAACTCAACGCATTCTCATGAACAGGTTAGTAGGATATCGTACGAAAAGTTATGCACACTCAAACGTCTGATATCATAGGAAAACTAGGAGACTGCAGGCTGGTCATGTGACATCGGCTACAAAGCTCTGTGTTACAGAGCAGCAGTAGCTAGCTGTTTAAGCCACTACAGAGCTTCGTGATGCAGCTACAGTCCTCCGTCACAGCTCATCGTATCAGCGGCAGTTAGTAGACGTGACAGAGCTCTGCGTCACCAGCTACGGTGCTCCGCGTGGTGCTCTGCGTGGTGCTCTGCGTGGTGCTCTGCGTGGTGCTCCGCGTGGTGCTCCGTCAAGTCAGCGATAGTTGGTGGTTCAGTTATTCTAGAATAGGTGACTGTGCGCCGGGTACAGAGCACCGCGAGCTGCTGGTCATTTTGGGGGAGATTACGGTTAAGTTTAGGCAAGAAAAAGTGAGCGTTATGCGGCAATGAAAGTTAAGTTTTAAGCACCAAAACGACTAGTTAAGTTTAGGAGAAAGATCATGGTTTGTATTAAAACACTCCCAAGGAGCACGTATTTCCTGGGTGAAAGTCATTTGCTTTCCCCAGGAATAGAACTCCGCTCCCTGGCTTGAAAGTCCTGTGTGTTAACGCTAGGGTTGGGTACCGAAACATGATGCCAATAGGGCACCGGTGCCGACGTAAACGGTAGTAACGAGACACTACACCTGACAGCAGGTAACGTTAGCCTACCTTTAGCTAGCAGTTGGATTAAACACGGTTAAAATGCTGACAGCTAACGTTAAACTGTGTAAAGTGTGACTCTATTTCACTGTAGAGGATTCCAACACCGGGACGTTAACAGTCTGCTCTGCAGCTGCCGTTGTCGGAAAAACAACACAGACTCAATGTAGCGCATTCAAAGTTATTGTAAAATACCCTTTTCCCATCTGGTGGTTGTTTTTGTCGTTCAACAGCAATTTACTGATGAAATAAGTTATTGTTATAAGTTATAGTTATTAAATTATTATTAAATCTTTAATTTTGACCATATGGCCTTAGCAATAAACAAGCCGTTCTTTAATGTCGCCGACTGTTCTTTAGTACCCTTCTTTTTTTTACTTTATTAAAAAGTATTGGTTCAGGCACTGTTTAGGCACCGGAACTGTTTTAAAAGTATCGCTTTAGCACCGGTATCGAAAAAATCCCAAATGATACCCAACCCTAGTTAACGCCCACCCATCACCCCGGACCACCGCTCTACGCGGCCAGCAGCGTTCTTATACAGCAGCAGTCAATGTGGTGCGCACAGCAAAAATAGCACGTGGAAATCATACGAATTACAGTGCTTATCTTTTCGGAGCTTTTCGAACGCATGGTTCATGAGAACAGGCTGAATAACTCAACAATAGCAGTTTAAGGAGTATAAGGAAGAGATTTAGTTATGGATACAATTCCTTCACAAGTCACAATTGATCAGATGTGGCTCTGTGTAGACATAGTATAAGAAACTTCTTTCAGTTTGTGCTTTCATCTTGATCGTGTACAGCCCAGTTGCTGTCGAGACTGCTAAAACATATAAAAAAGCTTTTGTTCCTCATATCCTTTTTTCTCTTTTCCTTTCTCACCCCTCACTGTCTCTCCGAAACCCACCTCTCTCCATCCCCCCTTCCCCTCTCTCTCTCAGCACACACAGAAACAGGACTTGTTAACAGAGGGACAGACCCAGATTGATTGACTCAGCAGGCGAGGAGACAGGCTGCCAATAGGAATAACTCAACACAGAGCCCTGATTCCACACCTATGTTACCGTGATAACCTCGGACAGTTTAGTTTAGCTCTGTGTGAAAATGAACGAGCTTGACACAAAAGACTTGAGACCTATCTGTGACAGCTCAGTGGTGCTTGACTAAAGACCAGAATTCCAGCTTTAAAGGGAACTAAAAGGGGGAGCCTACTATCAGACGTTGTTCCAATGAATCAGTACAGATAACAAAGTGTGTTTTCTCTCATGTCCTTGCATCTATTATTAGTCCAAACTTTGATTACTCTGAACAAACGTTCTGACTTTCTGACCTAAATTAATACTGCTGTCTGCCAGGCCGACTCAAACAATAACTCTTGCCAGATCTGTTGAAATTCTGCAACAGTTCTCAGCAAAAACGTCACCCTGATCAAAGATGGGCTTCAACCTTGCATCCATGTCTTTTGGTAACTTGGGAGCTAGTTAGCGATCGCGCTTGTTTTCTCCTGTTTTTTTTTTCTCATATATGTTTCTTTGATGAAAAAATTCCAGACAGTTCATGCACACTGGTAACTATTGTGTAACAATTATAATACCCCCAAGGACCTTTTTTCAATGTGATTATACATTGTTCAGTACTCATATCATGTACCTACTTCATTGCTGTTTTGCCCATGATCACAGTAAACAGCAGTCTCTAGGGTAATAGAATATTAGGAGTCAGAAAAATGTTACATTACATCAGTGCTGCTGCTTTTCTGTATTCCAATCTTTGAAAGCCTAGCACAGAAACAAGTGTTGTTTCAAAATGGGATATCCACAACTTGAAATATTAATGACTCCAGCACTTTGATCAAAGACACCCTATAGAGATATAAACATTGATATATAGGTTAATTTATCCCCTAAAATGACCATATGTACATACAAAAGACAGCTTGAAACAAAGTCCCCAGTCTCCAGTATGTGTTGCATTAACTTATGTCGTTATAAACCGAAATGCTTTAGCCTTATGTAGAACTGGCGTGTTATTCCAATGGCCTTGGACGCACTCAATGTAAAATGAACAAGTTTCTTCCAGACTTGGAAACAGACAGATCCAACACTCTGATTCATGATACCTGCAGGCAGTTGAATTTAAATGCTAATGCCTTTAGAGCCAGCAGACAACAATCTTAACTGCCAAGCCAACTGACTACTGACTGCAATACCCACTATAAGGTGACAAGTATAAAAGGAGAAATGTGTAAGGGAGAACAGGGCTGTGAAGTTGTTGAGTTGATTTTTCAGGAAGTCTTGGAGGGGGTGAAAGTCTAATGAATGCAAAGGAGAGCTTGCAAACAGAGAATCGGCTGCATTTCAGAACCAGCTGATAAAAACCATGGCAGACAAAGTGAACAGGACATGCTGTCACTCTGCAATTACCAGCAAGGTGCCCTTAAGCAAGGCATGTCCCCAGTTGAGCAAGACCAGCAGCTTTGGCCGAGGTGCTCAGTGGCCACCAAGAAGACAACTGGCAACCCTCATTACAAACCAGGGCTTGATGCATAGACTGTATAAATGAAGCTAAAACATCTCTGGCTGCAGCATAGGTCAGAAATCCCACCCCCTCCATGTTAGCAGATAGGACATGGGCCGAATTAAAGTACATGTACACGCTAATATTTGTATATAAGTGTTCATTTTCGTAAGTGTTCATTAGTTATTCAATTCTATTAAAACAAGGTGAACGTCATGATTGACAGCTGTGATTGACAGCTGTGATTGGTCAGACTGGTGTATAGACAGAAATTACAAGATCGCAGCGCCCGTATCCCGGATATTTTGACTTCATATTTGTGCTTCATTTGCGAGATATGTTTTGGATCAGTGTTAGCTTGGATTATTTATTGCTCAATAGTATAATTAGTTACATTACTTTCCGTTACTCAAGTCAAGTCAAGTCAGGTAAATTCTGCAATATGTGCCAGACATACAGAGCAAATGAAAATACGTTTCTCTCTGACCCACGGTGCAATAAGGACACGTACAACAAGTATAATATAAAAGATAAGAAATACATACAAATAAAGATAAAAAAGATAAGTAATATGTACAAATAAGATAAAGGCCAGGTCTGCCAACAGTGCCTTACTACATTTCGGTTAAACAGACACATTATGGTTTAAAGGAGCACGCCGACTTATTGGGACTTTAGTTAGAGTTAGATAAGACCATACATACCCTTCTCATCTCCGTGCGTGTCATAACTCTGTCTGACGCTCCCACCTCTAGCCTAGCTTAGCACAGATCCTGGAGGTAACCAGCTCCAACTAGCCACAGCCGTCTTCTAACCATATACAAACTGGGAACTATATTCTCAGAAGGCGAAGCACTGCTACTTGGGCGGAGTGATTAGCGCAACACCTGAAAAGCACCGTTGTTACTCTCTGCTCCTCACCACGGCGCTTCTCGTGTGCTGCGAGCAAATCACTCCGCCCAAGTAGCAGAGGGGCGATGTTTGTATCATGTAGACGTGCATTTTGTTGTCATTACTTAGAATTCCTCATGGGGACGTCAGAAACTACGCACTACAGCTTTAACTGTCATATTGAGAGTTGCTAAACTGTGTTTCGTTGTTGAAAACAATGACAGTAAAGATGTATTTAATTCTATCTAACCTATGTGCAAAACATTGATAAACACGGTAAAATCACTTTTTGTCCATGTTCTTTATCCCGAACTCTTTTGAGCCGTCTAAATCTCAGTTTTGTGGTTTTTATGGGAAACCTTGGGACAATTCACTTTTTCTCCTACAAACAATGTGCAACTGTTGCTGTATTCAATCGGTTGCACTGCCAGCTGTTTCAAGGTCTACTGCAGTTGAGAAAAGATGGTGAGACAAGACAGCGACTAACCCTGAAAGCATGCTATATACTGTAGTCCTGATTGGCATGAGTGACACATAGAACAAATACTGAGAGACAGTCAGTCAGGATTTGTGGACTTTTCTGACTGTCTCAGTCATTATCGGCTTCTCACCACCTCTCCCTGACTTTCTCTTGCTGTCTCTTTTTCTCACATTTTCAAAGAAAATCCCATGTAGCAAAGGTGTTGAGGAGCACAGACACTGTCTTTTAAAATTTGTCTCTCTGCCATTTCTCTCTCTTTCCCTGCCTGTGAAATACATTTTCTGTCTTTCCATGTCCTTAGTGTTCTTGTCAGACACCTCCTCACTCTTATTCCCTCAGTGTCAGGTAATTTTAAACCACTGGCACATAGAAACTGCTCCTAAACAAACAGTGTGTACGATACATCAGTTCATTTGTTTTCTATGCAACATTACACCGCTGGTACTTTATGTAAATTGTCACATTAAGCCCGTCGTGCTGACATTTCAGTGGAAAAGCAGCAAGAACACACACACACACACACACACACACACACACACACACACACACACACACACACACACACACACACACACACACACACACACACACAGAGGATTTAACATTTTCCCTTTGTCAAAGTGAGGTAAAGGGTCATTACACTGTTTTAAAATGCAACAAAAGGTTTTGTTCAGCTGCTGGGGGTAAGTATGCAAACTCGATAGGATGCCAAGTAATCAAAAAAAACAATACTTGACTTTATGTGTGTGTGTGTGTGTGTGTGTGTGTGTGTGTGTGTGCAAACTTTATGTGGATGTATTTGAATACACCATTCCTACTAAATTTTGCATTTTGATGGATATCATGAACTCATTGTCCTTCCTGTTGATAGTCTCTGTTGCACTGGATCGCTGTCACTCTCTCTTCTTTCCTCTCTGAAGACCAAATGAGGGCAGGAGAAGAAATTAGGAGAGGAGACAGCACTGAAGTTAAAGGAGGGTGGAGAGACAGGTAAAGAAGATGAGAAGAATGGGGGGCGGAAGTATGGCAGAGGAGAGGAAAGGAAGATGGATTACAGGAGAGAAGAAGAGAATTTTCTGTCGTGGAGTAGGTGGTTAAAAATGTGGGTTGCCTACTAATGACTCTGTGTGTTGTGTGTGTGTGTGTGTGTGTGTGTGTGTTTGATGGTGCACCTAAGGCAATGCTACGTAAGTTGGTGGAGTAACTGCTGCTTTACAGTGCACGCACGCAGAGACACACACTTACAAACACACATGTTGGTAATCCTGATTTACGTCGCTTTGGTTGATTATGTCTGTAGAAATATTTCTGCATTAAGCTGTTGACTGAGCACCACCTTTTAATGTTGGTTTGCCTCTAGCGCTACTATTTTTCTCTCCTTTGTAAACCAGCCTGTGTAGCGCAGATATACGGCTCTGTGTGATGTGTGTATAGACGTGCGTGTGTTGTCATGAAAGGTATGTTGTTTTCAAGGACTGACTGAGACAAATTCTTTAAATTTCACTGTGTAATTAATATTCTTTCATAATGTATTTTAGTCTTTAGGATGTTTTATGAACAAGATTAGGGTTGGGGTGTGTGTGCATGTATTTATTTAAACTGGCTTTCAAAAAAGCGTCCTATTGCCAGCTGTCCGCAGTAAATTATTTGATGAGCAGTAAGTGCTTTTTTATGTCACTACGCTTCCCAGAGGTCACCTGTCAATCAGAAAACATTGGCAACACTCTGACATCTTTTTTCTTTTTATTATTCCAAACAAATGATTGGTGCAGCTTGTTGAAATGTAACACACGTCTCCTACTGTTTTACACAAAGCCAAGTGTGGAAGTTGTTGAACTCAATTTGCTATAGCAACCTTTCTTTCTTTTTTTTAAACCAAAATCCATTTTCTATCTTTTTAATGAAAGTTATCTTGACTACTTGACAATAAATATATTTTTTAAGTATCTTGCCTTTAAGGGACAGAATGCATTTATATGGTTGTTAGTTTAATTGAAATAAACAGGAGGTTCTGGTTTGTGAACACAAGGAGCTGATTTAATAACTCACGGAAAACAAAGAGGCACTGGGTTCAAGATTTAGCTCTCATTATGGTCAGTCAGTAACAGAGAGAGAGAGAGAAAGAAACATTTATGTGAAAATGCTGCAGAATGTTAACATTTTAAAACATCAAAAGTGCACAGGGAGGAAACTTGGTCATTTGAGTTTGCTGAAATCAGTTAGTGGGTCTTGAACTCTCTACAACTTCTCAAAATGACTGCTTTTTCCTGGCTGGCAAGGTTAACTTTTGGAAGTGTGGTTGCCCCAACACAAATTAACTTAGGGGGGGGGGGGGAATTATCTCATGTCCTGGCTCTGTCTATGAATGCAGATCACCTTGAGGCAGGGATGTACAGCCTGCACTTATACACAGAAAATACCAAAGGCAGCCAGTCAGAGCTGTACAAACATTCCTCTGATAAGAAGCCCCCATCTGTAAGGGCCCCATGTGGCTGTTAACATCTATGAAAACAACCCGTGCTCGCTTTTACAGGACTCCTAATGTATGGATGAAGGTCACTGCTGCTATTAGGAGGTTGCAGTCATACTGAGCTAGCTTTTATCTCATTTGACAAGGATGAGAGTGTACACATGCGCACACTTGACCGTGTGCACACATCTTGGACTGCGCACACACACACACACACACACACACACACACACACACACACACACACACACACACACACACACACACACACACACACACCACACAAGGATTTCTGCAATAATGGCATGCTTTATTCATGTGCTGTTTAACATGTATGAAGAGAAGGCACACTGGTGGGGGAAGCAGAGAGTAAAACAATGTAAACATGAAAAAGCAGCATGAAGAAGAGGAGTGGGGAGAGAAAAGAGGAGAGTGGGAGGAGAGGATGGGAAAATAAGAGTAGAGGATGAGAGGAGATGAAGAGTGGGTTGGAGAGAAAAGCAGAGAGGAGCAAGAGAGGGATTGACTGCTGTGTGTGTGTGTGTGTGTGTGTGTGTGTGTGTGTGTGTGTGTGTGTGTGTGTGTGTGTGTGTGTGTGTGTGTGTGTGTGTGTGTGTGTGTGTGTGTGTGTGTGTGTGTGTGTGTGTGTGTGTGTGTGTGTGTGTGTGTGTGTGTGTTAAAACCACTATTGAAGGTGTGATTCTGGCTCTTATGGTTTTTTTTCTCTCTCATTTATGTCTGTTTGTGCAAATAGTAGCTTTTAGAGTGTGTGGTCTCTGTCACACACTTAAATACCATTTACAGTAACAAGGTGAGAAGTACGACCAAGGCCTGTGCGTATTCACATTGATATTTCAAGCGGGGGGCTATTAGCAGCAGGCACTGTATAAAAAAAAATATTTTATCACAGTCACATAAAGAGGTTCCATAGAAAATAATGTGTGCTATGCACGTTTAAACCAAATTTAGCAGTAAAGTTGCACACTTATTGAGTAAGCACTGTGTACTGAAATTATGTATTTTTTATGGTACTATGGAATGCTTCGAAACAAAAAATAAAAAAATATAAGTACCATGAGTGATAATTTCCCTGTCTGTGTTCTGTTCTGTTAAAGTAAAAATTGTCGCTTTTCCATTCACTGGTCTGATAATATTTAATGTAGATATGAGAAATATTTTATGATTTTACCTTCTTCTCTACTCCGTCAGTTTCTTTAAATATATTCCAGTGTCTCATTCTATATGTTCCCCGGCTCTTTCTTCTCTCTCTTGAATTTTTCTACCACTCTAACTCATATTTCTCCATTTCCCCACCATTGTCTGCTGCATCTTCAATATTTAAACTATTGGTAACAGGCTGTGTTGGTCTTCTAGGTAAAAATAGAAAAATAGTCTGAGATCTCAGCATGACCAAAAATAACTAGAAATGGCAAATACAGTATTTGTGCTCACATATAGATATTATGACAGGAAGTTATTTTAAAGTGCCCAAATATCCTAAAAGAATTGACTTACTGGGGAACCACTTAAAGGAACCTAAGTGACAGTTTTGCCTTGCTGTAGCAGCTGAAAGAGCAGCCTTCAAAAGACTGAATTCCTTTTTCCGGTTTGTTGTCGGTCGGCAAAATGATAGAAATTAAGACTGAACCCGTCGGTCAAAGATCTTCAGCTCTAGTAAGAGCTGCAGCTACCTGACTACCTGAGGTACATGTAAGAGTAAATCTCAAAGATAATGCTGTTCTATACGCAATTTTATATATATATATATATATATATATATATATATATATATATATATATATATATATATATATATATATATATATATATATATATATCTGTCTGAAACAACCAAACATGGATTAGATTAACATATGTTTTGCCTCTGAAAGGGTACATTTCTCATAATGACTATTTTAGTTCTTGCTAATACAGTATTTATTTACATTTAGACATTTGAATTCAGAACTTTTACATTTCATTGAATTTTTTGACATTATACAGGACATGACAAATACATATGAATGAATTATGTATAACAAATTATATAACTGTATTTATTTGACCAAACTTCAGATTCAGATCCAGAAAACTTTATTGTCTGTCATGACAGAAAATCATCTTAGACGTGGCCTCAACATACAGTGCAAAAACTAACTCGGACAGTAAACATACAATAGCTTTTAAAAATAATTTACACAGGATAAAACTTACAATATATGTGTGCAAAGTGGCATAGTGTTAGTGTGGGTCATTACTTTATTTTAACATTATGTTATAGTGTATAGTGTTGTAATATTCACACAAAATGCATTATTATACATGTGCTCGTACCTTTAAACATACAGTTAAGGTAAGATCAGTTTGTGGCATTGTTTGAAGGTTGATGGCATGTCATTATTTCAGATAATATATAGTTAGAATGATAAGTTGACTTTGCATGTAATCGGACATGTAGTTAAGTGTTTAGGTAAGGTTGTTGTTAACCTTGTGCAACCAAGGACTGTTTCACTGTGAAAAGGCAACATCGTGTCCTCCATGTTCAGTGTGATGTAATGTTTATCAGCTGAAGGAGAATTTCATAACCAAGGTTCGCCAAAGTCACAGTTCGTGCTATTAAAAGCTATTTTAAGAATAGCCTTATCCCTGAGTTTACCTAACTATGACACAATAGAACTCAAGAAAAAATTGTATGATATGAGAAATTGTAGGTTTGAAAGACAAACATAATAATAATAATAATAATAATAATAATAATAATAATAATCTTTATTTATACAGCACTTTTCAAACTCCAAGTTACAAACTACTTCACAAAACAAACAAAACAAGCCAGGCATAAAAGCATCTGGTTTTTTAAAACAACAAATGAAAACTATTTGATGTAAAAAAAGAACAGTTTAAGACAGTTCTAGGAGGTTCAAGCTCAAATAAAATCACGAAAGGCTCTCAGATAAAAGTATATTTTAAGAAGGGACTTAAAAGAGATCACTGACTCAGCTGACCTAATATCCTCTGCGCATGCATTTCTGTGAGAATGCTGGAATCACACGCACAAAAAACTTTTTGTGTGTGTACAATCCATGCACAAATGTCCTCACACAGAAGCTATATAAACACACACCCACACAAGCATATGCAAGGAAACACACACAAATTGTCAGAACTCACAAACACGATACATACAGCCACAGTGCCTTATTCTTATTGCAACACACAAATACACACACACACACACACACACACAACACACACACACACACACACACACACACACACACACACACATCTGCACTGCTCTTATATGCTACATTGCTTTAATCAATCCCCATACAAACACACAGCCCACACAAGCACTCAATGACCATAGAAAAGCTAATTACGTAGCCCCCTCTAAATGGCCCTGTGTGGAACACTAACACTCTGTAGCCACACTAAAGCTAAATGAAAACACCCTAGCTCACGAAAGAAAGAGAATAACATTAACACGACAAAACAAATCCCAGAACTAAATACAGTTTCCATCAGGGAAACCCCCGACGTAATTTATGCTGCTTTTTCAGAACACGGCAGAGCCCGCTGTGGTCGCTTTTGTCTTTTAATCACGAGTGAAATACTGTCTACTAACAAAAATGAGTAAGCATCAGTTCAGACTCAGTCTATTGTGTTACTACACATTCTGTTAGAGATTTTAGCACTGAAATAAGTAATGCAGGACAATTGCAAATCGCTTTGTCCAGTAAAAATGTCAGGTGCCTTTTAAGCTTTTAAACAATGAAATGGATGGATAATTCCCTTAACACACATTTAACTTATCAGACCCCGTAACACTTTGACTTCAGTAAAGTTCAGACATATATTTTGTGTATATATCAAGTGTGATACTAAGCTTAGACAGCTTTGACTCTTTCTAAATTCACTGCTGAACACAAAACAGGCTCAGTTTCCCTTTAATGTGCCACGTGCCTCCCACAGATGTGGCCATGAATCTGTCGCGTTCATGTATGTGGACTTTACAGTTTGCATATAAAGAGAGTGCAACCCTTCTGCTCTTCATTGTTCATACGCTTTACTTTTTGTCTGAGCCTCCCAGAATGTCTTTGACTCCCTCCCACGCTCTCACACACTTGGGCACACACATCCATGCAAAGTGTGGGTACGCAAACACATGACTTCAGAGGTACAAGAGCTCTCACACACACTTTGCCCTTCCCTCTATGAGTGTGTGGGAGGGAAAACCTTTTAGTAATACTACTCCTTGTCAAGAGGCAGCACTCTGATAATAGCATGTGTATGTGAGTGTGTGTGTGTGTGTGTATGCGTGTGTGTTCCTTTTTATTCAGGAGTTAGATGCAACAGGTATCAGTGTGTTCATGTGGAAATACAAGTATTTCTGATGTGCGTCTGTTGTGTATGCATTTTTGTATGTGTGTGAGAGAGAGATAGTGTGTGTGTGTGGGGGGGGGGGTGGGGCATCTGCCCTTGCTTTAATTGAAGCTTGTGCACTGTCTGCATTGGTCAAGTGGTCCTCTCAGCTAAATGACTTAGCTGGCTCGAGCGGCAGCAGCGTAGCATGCATAACTATCACTCTATTAGCCTCAAATAAACACAATTATTACTATAATGGAGACAGAGTGAGGGGGAGACGGAGAGATGATCAAGAGAAGGGGAGAGAAATGCAGGAAGAAAATAAAACAGGATGGCTATACAGCATATATCACCTCCACTTCATCTGTTGTTTTCCTACATCAAGAAACGTGTCTAGCAGCCAAAGGCACCATCATCACAACAGTTATTTCTCAAAAATCGTTGAAGTTATTTTATTTGTATTCATTTAATTAAAAATAATGTAAAATAAAGATATCATACAAAAAATACAGCAAGCAACCCTTGGACAAAATGTGGGGAAAATGCCTTTGCTCACTCACTGTTTTTCACCAGACATCTCTCCTTTTTTCGATTGTCGTTACATGTTCATGAAGTGTCATAGCGCTTCAGGATTAGCATGTATGTTTTGCTCAGATTTACATACTGGACAGGTTTTTGCCTTAATTCATAACATCAACAGAGAATCTTTGTCCACTCACATCTTGCCAATGAGTTTGTACGCAATTGCGTATGTATTGCGGTGTGCTGCTACAACCTCACTTAGCTAATAATTGGGTGGCTAATGTTGGCTAATGCAAAGTTTAAATAGATATTGCTGTGTTCTGACAAAGACTAAGTCACTTTGCTGACTTTATGACTCTTCTCTACTTTTGTTAGGCCTACATTTTGTTATTATTTACCGTTATAATATTATATTACAATTACTTAATATATTATATTATTAAGTAATTGAAACTTGTCGCCAAAGTGGCAGCTGTTCAGCAGACTTTACTGTATGTAGACTCACTTTAAACTTGATGCTGAACAAGTGTGAGATTTGACAGGCGACATGTTTGTAGCTTGTGCGAATGACCGTTGCTTTCTGCTCCCTTCTTTGGACAAGAGCTCAAAATATTTCTTGGCCATGACGGATGTCACGGGTCTTGTATTTTAGTTGGCATCTGAACTTTCTTGATCAACATCAGCGTCTCATTTCATTGAACAGAAATATGTAAACTGGCCTTCAAAAGTCTATCTAATGCTCCAGTTTTGACTCTGTATCCTGTGCCTTGATGCAAGTTATGCAAGTGCTGCTTCTTTTTATCTCCAACATTCTTTAATTCAGGTACAATGAGGAGTTTATTAATCAACGAAAGCATTATTCTCCCATTGCTTGTGGTTGTTTTTGGCTTCTTTCCATTTTGAAGTGTATGTATCTTTAGCTGGCCCCAATAGTTCAAACAAACCACTATCCAGTTTTTGCAAGCACATCTGCCACATTCAGATAACAGCAGGACACCACACTGGTATCTGATGCAGGAAATTAAGAGATAGATATTTGAGGGAAGGACCGTGTTCTTCGATATTGGTATAAAAGGGTGGCCTCTATCTGGAATATTGTGTATGATTTCTGTTCTGGTCCTGGATCTAATCTGGCCTAATGACACTTGATCCTTAGAAGTGAAATATTAAAACATAAAAAAAGCATTAGCAAGATGCAGTAACAATAACTTAAAAACAGCAGGCTGGTACTTGCAGACTGCAAATGAACCTGATATTTTGATGCTGCAAAAGCTGAATACAGAGAGCGCTGCTTGATCTCATAGTATCTGGCTGGAAATGATGCTAGAAGCAGCACACACTCTTTGCTAAATGAGCTGGAGTAGTAGCTACGCAGCCTGAATAAATATCACTTTATTACAGGAATGGAAATGCAGGCATGACACTCCCTTTTTCAGCCACTGAAAGTCTGAAACAGTCAGAAGAAGTGTAAAATGTTGCTTAATATATACTCCATGTGTCTATATAACCTACCTGTCCATGTGTAAAGAACAACAAAAAAACTGTGTTTCTGGTATACAGTTTTTATTGTTTTACTCCAGTTGATTTTTAAAGGGATACGCCACCGTTTGTTGAAATAGGGCTTATCACGGTCTCCCCTAGCTGTAGATAGGTGGGCCAACTTATTTTTTGTGCATGCATTGTTTTAGTTCAGTGCAACACCGGCAGCGCCGCTGCTAGTTAGCTTAGCGTAGTGAATGGAATCCTATGTTGCAGGTTAGCATATTGTGAGTAAAAGTGAGCCAACAAAAGACAAAAAAACCTAAACGTTATTTATATACATTACTTGCACTGAGACAAAAAATGCGTTGGCCCACCTATCTACAGCCAGGGTAGATTTAGGCGCTTTTTAACTTTTCAGTGAGAAGACATGGTTCCTTATACACACACGCACACATTTCCCCCGGCTCTTTGTCACCGCCAGCTTCACATACAAAAACACTTCAGATGTTTTTCAGCAGTTCGCAGGACAGTGGTGACATACTGTGGCTCTTAGGAGCAGTATGGTTGTCAGGGACAACTATCTTATTTTGCTATCACACATCCAGCTGGAAAAGAGGAAAGCAATGCCTGGTTGGAAGGAAAAGCTCCAGATTATTTGTTTTTGGTTAGAAAAGGGCATAAGGATCATTGAGTTTGGACATCTTGTGCTTTGTACATGAGGCTCAAGGCACAATTTGAAGTAATTTAAGATCCATACGGCAGTCTGTTAAAGATGACATGAACAGGCCGGATGATCAGCAGTCGACAAGTGCTGCCCCTGTTCTCTGCTGCCACAACTCTGAGGAGTTCAGCAAGGAAAACACACAGCTATCCTGCTGTTGTTGTGCCAGCCAGAAGTTTCCCAAGGAAAGTGCCTAACACACGAAAACGAAGAAGAGTTTCTTACACTAGCAGAGGTCAATGAGAAAGACAGACAGGTCAGGCTCAAGAGAAGACAGGAAGCCTCAAAGAAACCTGCAATGCAGCAATCTGCTTCAAAGGCACTGGAACCAAAGTCTCCACACCCCCAAGAATAGAGGGACACTTTCTAAACCTGTATGAGTCGTGACTCACTCGGATTTTTCACCCGACTCTTTAACTCATAAGTCGCGGGTCTCTAGTATCATTAACTCAGATCAGTTAAGTCCTACTACAATTCAATCTAAAATGATAACAGCGCCTCACACAAACCTCTTGCAACATTAGCTGCTACTAGTCCTAGCCATCTTAGCTGCCAAAAGCTTTATAACTTACAATTTCGTAGGCAACCACAACTGCACAAGTCAACTCAAGCGACTGAGTGAGCAGAGAGACAGTCCGAGACAGGTTACAGGAACTTCCCGACCCGCAGATTCAGAGTCGGAAACATTGCAAGCTCGCAGACCGTGGGACTAACTCGATGACTCATGAGTTCTCGCGTGAGTCAGTCAATCGCGCGAATCAGCCGGCTATGTTGTCATGAGTTGATCTGTAGCAAATGAGCGAGTGAAGTCTCTCCTCGAGTCAGGGTAAGCAAATCCACAACAAAAGCCATTCTTTCACTTCTGAAAAGAAAAACAGAAATGTTCTGCACGTAGTCTAGCTAGGCCTAATGTAGGTTTGGTGTATAAATGTAGTACGTTAAAATGGAATTAGGTCGAGCAGACAGTCCGAAACATTGCAAGTTCGCCTCGGCTCGCCTATAGATCAATACTGACTCAAGTGACTCAAGTGACTCGCACAACCCGGATCAGTTTAGTGAGTGACTCAGAATAACCCGAATCCTTAAAAGGAATCGAGTTTGCCAGGTCTACTACTTTCGGCCCGATTGCTCAGCTCGAGACATTAACCCGTAAAGGCTGTTGAAATAAGGAAAATGATAGTGATGATGAGAGGCATGATGAGACGGACCATGATCGTCTATTAAGGACAGTTTACTCAGTATACTGGGAGAGAGAGTGCTGCAACCTGGCGATCGTTTCTCTCTTTCTAAGCAGCACGATGCAAAGGTCTTAT